>NW_027269148.1:32500-36341 GCF_963676685.1 Mytilus edulis
AGAAACAAAGAAGATCTTGAACCCTATATTAAACACATGAGACGGAAACATGATTGATTGGTTGATTAATCATGATCATGATTGGTTGATTGATCATGATCATGATTTGTTGATTGATCATTATTGATTGATCATGATTGGTTGGTTGGCAAACACACATAAAATTCTTCAAGTCGTGCCCCAAATCACATATGTACATGACCTTGACCTTTGACCTTGTGACCTTTGTCAAGGTCATTGCTTCACAATGTCATTGCAAAAGACCCTATGGGTCAAGGACCTTTTGTTTAAGAGTTTTGCCTAATAATGGCTTTTTATAAACCATCAATGGGGGTTATGTCCCTTACATAATGGTAAAACTAATACAGTCATAATGTAACAAAGTTGCCCCTTGAAGTACTGAACATTTTTCACTGCTTAAATTTTCTGTATCTATAACCATTCAAGAATTATAGGGAAATCAAAGACATATGAAAATCTAAAATATGACCTTGACCTTTGACCTTGACCTAATTTTCTAAGTTAGGACCCAGGGGACTCAAATAAAAACATTCCAGGGTTATACGGTTAACGGTTAATGAGTTAAAAAAACATACCGACAAATTTATTCCGTAAAGGTACATAACTCCTATAAAATTTCTTCGAATCGCTTCGATCCAAATTAGCCAAAAATTCCTGAGGATGTAACGAACAATTTGTAAAAAGAATTTTGTCGCTTTCTTATTTTGTTACGAAGGAGATGCACACACATGACAAACAGTGAATAGGGAGATAACTCTTACAAAGAAAATGGTTCGGCTTAGCAGGGTGAAATTTAAAAGCGCATAAACTATGCGATACAATATGAAAAAAATCTAAGCGACATATTGCGAAACAAACATTTATCGCAAGAACAAAATTTGGCGGAAAAAAAAAAAAAATAATAATAATAAATATAAATCAATTGCTTTAAAAAAGCAATTGTAGGGGGTCTTTCCCCCTTTAAAATTAATTGAATTGGGGGGGGGGGGGGGTTGTTTGTTTGTTTGTTTGTTCGTTTCTGTATGGGGTCTATATTATTATTGTTACCGGAGAAGTTTCATGTTTAGTTTGGAAAGTTTTTCTTTTATTTTAGGTACAGCGCGCGCGCCACATCACGTGACACGGGTTTATAATAACGAAAAGATAGTCTTTTTATTTCTTTTTAGGTGGGGACGTTAAACAGACAACATCTATAGAGATGGAATGTACACAATGTAATTTCTTTTGTCATTGTAGGAAATTGACATTTTGATGACAGTTCACAAGTAGTGCATGTTTTGGATTTAATTGATCCGGTGTAACTTTAAAACACATTTATTGATTATTTTCTGATAATGTACATTTTTCAGCACCTGTTTGTAACACAGATTAGTATTTCAAACTCGGAGCGGACATTTTATTGTAGGTTTTTACTGAGATTTACGGACCTAGAAAGCGATTTTTACGGCATTGCCATTTTTTCTCTCTAGGAAAAGCTTTGAGAGATATCTGCACCAAGTTTTTTTATAAACGTTTAGTACATGTATGCCCTGCTGACTGCAAATTTTGAGGTCGATTGTACTTGTAGTTTCAGAGAACATGTGGATTTTTTTTCAGAAGTGACGTAAGAACAATATTAAAATTCAATTTTTCTTGAATAATTGAGAGTTTGTTCCTTCAATAAACTGTCATGATTAAACAGTCATACAGATTGATTGATTGATTGATTGATTGATTGATTGATTGATTGATTAGTTGGTTGGTTGGTTGGTTGGTTGGTTGGTTGGTTGGTTAAACACGTTGGATAGGGTCAATTGAAACACGGAAAAAGAAACAAAGAAGATCTTGGACCCTATATTAAACACATGAGACGGAAACATGATTGATTGATCATGATCATGATTGATTGATCATGATCATGATTGATTGATCATGATTGATTGATCATGATCATGATTGATTGATTAATTGATTAGTTGGTTGGTTGATTGGTTGGTTGGTTAAACACGTTAGATAGGGTCAATTGAAACACGGAAAAAGAAACAAAGAAGATCTTGGACCCTATATTTAACACATGAGACGGAAACATGATTGATTGATCATGATCATGATTGATTGATTAATTGATTAGTTGGTTGGTTGGTTGGTTGGTGGGTTGGTGGGTTGGTGGGTTGGTTGGTTGGTTGGTTGGTTAAACACGTTGGATAGGGTCAATTGAAACACGGAAAAAGAAACAAAGAAGATCTTGGACCCTATATTAAACACATGAGACGGAAACATGATTGATTGATCATGATCATGATTGATTGATTGATTGATTGATTGATTGATTAGTTGGTTGGTTGGTTGGTTGGTTGGTTGGTTAAACACGTTGGATAGGGTCAATTGAAACACGGAAAAAGACACAAAGAAGATCTTGGACCCTTTATTAAACACATGAGACGGAAACATGATTGGTTGATCATGATCATGATTGATTGATTGATTGATTGATTGATTGATTGGTTGGTTGGTTGGTTGGTTGGTTGGTTGAACCCTATAAGAAACACATGAGACGGAAACATGATTGATTGATTGATCATGCTCATTATTGGTTGATTGATCATGATCATGATTGATTGGTTGGTTGGTTGGTTGGTATGTTGGTTGGTATGTTGGTTGGTTGGTTGGTTGGTTGGTTGAAATTCAAACACACATACAACTGTTTAAATAGTGCCAAAACCACATAATTTGATGACCTTGACCTTTGACCTTGTAACCTTCGTCAAGGTCATTGCTCCACAAGGTCATTGCAAAAGACCCTATGGGTCAAGGACCTTTTGTTTAAGAGTTTTGCCTAAAAATGGCTTTTTAAAAACCATCGATGGGAGTTATGTCCCTTACATGATGGTAAAATCAATATAGTCATAATGTAAAAAAGTTGCCCCTTGAAGTACCAAGCATTTTTCACTGCTTAATTTTTTTGTATCTATAACCGTTCAAGAGTTATAGGGAAATCAAAGACATATGAAAATCTAAAATATGACCTTGACCTTTGACCTTGACCTAATTTTCTAAGTTAGGAATCAGGGTACTCAAATAAAAACACTCCAGGGTTATACGGTTAACGGTTTATGAGTTAAAAAAACATACCGACAAATTTATTCCGTAAAGATAGATAACTCCTATAAAATTTCTTCGAATCGCTTCGATCCAAATACGCCAAAAATTACTGAGGATGTAACGAACAATTTGTAAAATGAATTTTGTCGATATCTTTTTTTGTTACGAAAGAGATGCACACAGATGATAAACAGTGAATAGGGAGATAACTCTTACAAAGAAAATGGTTTGGCTTAGCAGGGTGAAATTTAAAAGCGCATAAACTATACGATACAATATGAGAAATATTTAAGCGACATATTGCGAAACAAACATTTATCGCAAGAACAAAATTTGGCGGAAAAAAAAAAAAAATAATAATAATCAGAACAAATACAATAGGCTTTCCACAGAAAAGTGGAAAGACCTAATAATAATAATAATAATAATCAGAACAAAAACAATAAGTCTTTCCACAGAAAAGTGGAAAGACTTAATAATAAATATAAAGCAATTGTTTTGAAAACAATTGTTAGGCAGTCTTTCCCCTCTGATGAATGGATAATTGATTTTTTTTTATTGATTGATTTGGAAAAAGGGGGGGGGGGGTATTTGTTTATTTGTTTGTTTGTTTGCTTTGGTATGGGGTCTATATTATTATGTTACCGGAGAAGTGTCATGTTTAGTTTGGAAAGTTTTTCTTTTATTTTAGATACAGCGCGCGCGCAAGATTGAGGAGACATCACGTGACGCGGGTTTA
>NW_027269149.1:0-46683 GCF_963676685.1 Mytilus edulis
AAAATCACACATATATGATTTGGTATCAAATGCATTGAACGTGTAATTAATTTGCCATGATGGCCATTACAGCAATTTAAAACTGCCTTCCTTGTATATGCCATGTATATTTTAATGATTTGAATTTTAGATTTTTGATTGAACAGCTCAATACTTTTTGTATATATAGGACAAATATGTACATCAAAGCAGATATTGTACACCACTTTATTATAAATATCAGGGTGTCCAAATGTTATGCCATTAGTGCAAGTTGGGATATAACTGATCCAAATTCATTTTCGAAATGTTCACTAAAGGTCATACCAAGAAATGGTCAAAGAAAGACAACTCTCCAAGAAATCTTGGATACTTCCAATCAGGCAAACCCAGTGGAAGAAGCAGAAGCCAGACGTCAATGCAGATCCCTGAATCAGCTAGTGAAAGTACTTCCTATGTGCGGCAAACTTATAATCCTTCTGACTGCAAAATGGAGACGACTGGTAAGATCTGTACACTTCGACCGCTTGATAATACTGACCTTAAAAGAGAAGAAAACAAAGAATTACATTGTGGTATGAGATGGATAGACAGTCAACTGACACTCGGCTTGTTTAACACTACTAATAAACACACAGTGGACTCACCATCCTGTCCTAAGTTTATTGCTGACTATAATGAACAGAAAAAGTAGGGAACTTGCTGGCAGTTGACCTTAAAATGCATAGCCTGTGGTTTATTGGAGACAGAATAAAGATGTACAAGGAAATAGCTAATGCCAAACCAGGACCCAACTCAGGACAGAACTGCCCAATTGGAAATACAACAGTGCATCAACTACTTGCAGGAATGGACACACCGACACCATGTAGAAGCAGTATGCAACGCACATCCAGCAGAGTAGCAGCTGAAATGGTCAAACTGAACAAAACAGACAGTGCACAGAAACTGGAACTTGTAAAAGAAGTGAACAGGAGGCGAGGTGTCCAAGAAAATGAGATTAACATAACTGTGGATGCACGATACCACAGCAACACAATAGTTAGTAAAAAGAAGCCTGGTCAGAATGCGACTCAAGTTTTTGCACTGGGAATAGAAAACAATAACAGATAGAATGTTTATTGTAGCTGATGTTGTACAGAATAAGATGTGTTGGAAAGGAGCTTGGCTAAGAGGGAAAGGCTTCCCAATAGAATGTCCTGGTCATGAAGAATGTACAGCAAATTTATACAGAGCTGCTGCCCTGTCAGAGTACGAGCTTGGAAAAGAGATGGGAAACCAGATAGGACTCCAGAAATGTCTGGTTACGGTGTGAACACAGATGGAAATGGACGTTCAGCTAAAGGTATTGAAGAGCCCTTACAGCTGTGGAAGTAGAAAGACTGGCAGACCATGAACAATTGGCACTCTCAATTCAGGGCCTCTTTGCGAGCTCATACAGCCCGGGAATGTTCCATGTAAAACCAAAGAGGAAAATAAACATCTTAAGACGGTGTTTAGCAAAGATCTAAAGTGCAGATGCTCCATGATATTAAGAAACTGATGTAGAAATATGACAAAAACATTAATGAAATAAGCAAAGACTTACCAAAAGTGATCGATGCTACCCTCCGTTGCTATGATGGTGATTGCACCCAGTGTCCTGAATATTCCATTGTCTGCAAATGTGATGATTCACTCAACTGGTGGAGTCGTTCACACTACTTGTCAACATACCAGATCACTGCCCTGCAAATGGATAAAACAGACAAATATATACAGAGGACAGTTACGTACTAGGGAAGTTAAAATCAGTTTGTGGATTTTTGTTGGCATATCAATCTAAAAGGCATACAAGTATACAAAAAAAATGCCAGGCAAATACTGAATCTTATAATAAAAATAATTATAAATTCTTCATTTAAAGAGGAAAACCCAGTTTGTAACAAAAACTAATTTCCCCCTGAGGCCCTATAGTAGAAAACTAAACATCCAGTAAATATTGTAACTTTAAAAAATGACGGATTATAATTTTCTATTGAATATAAACAAATGAATCGGCGATAACAGATGGATGAACTCATCATGACAGTCCATGAAATCCAAAATCTGGTCAGGATATTTTTTAAAACTTTATACATTCAGACAGCACATGTATTCGAAGTTTTTAATTTAAACATACTGTACATACCAATGGTGAAGATGCTGAACTCCCAGCATCTACTTGATTGTCCAAGTGACTGTATGACATCTCCTGAAGTCGTTATTGCCTGCATATCTTTTTGTGTAGCTGGTATAGGAACAACCTGTACTGCATGAACTTCTTCAGTGAAACTGGCAGCAATTTGTCTTGCCTTCATGGAATAGGGTTAATTTTAATCGTCATGAAGGTACCCCCATTATGACCCTCATGTCGACTCAAAAATTTAGGTGGATTCTGCTTTAATTTAGCAGGATTCCAGGTGGAATGGTAATGTTGATGGATCATAACTTCAGATATAATTTATAAACTAGATACCCTTAAGAACATTCATTTAAAGTTTAAAGGTATCTACTCAGTAGTTTCAGATCAGGACAAGATTTTCGAATAGTTTACGCCAATGACAGGCAACTGAAGACGCTAAGTGATGGCATATCAGGTCACACTGGGCCTTCTGATCAGGTGAGTTTAAAATCAGACTATAGTATTCAGACTTACTTTCTCATTTGATGTCTGTCCTGCACTATCCTTCCTTCAGGCGTGTCTCGGACACAAAATCATTATCATGGTGTTGTCCGGGACAAGCGCGAAATAGTCAGCATCAACTCCAATACCATCTTCTTCTAATACAACTGATATTATTTCGTCCACTTTAAATTTTACACGGCCTACAAAGTCAAATATTAGTGTTTACTCACTTAGGGTCCCACTATACTATATATAATATTAGTTACATGGTGTGTTAGTGACTTAATATGAGATGTATGGGTTCCGTAAATTCCATATGGCGCGAGAGCAAATCTCGTTTTTGGTAACTAGCATACCATGTAGCGAATTTATCTTACAGACTATGTACCCATGTGATATTTTGACTAGCGGCCTAACAAAATGATTATAAACGCAGTGTTATTCAACCGTGTATTTGCATCGTGTAATATACAGATTATGACATGGCGTTGTCAGTTTATTTTAGATTTATGAGTTTGACTGTCCCTTTGGTATCTTTCTTCCTTCTTTAATCTACTTTATGAGTGGGTATAATTCATTAAATGGATAACAATCACCAAAACAGGATGTTCACAGATATTATTGATTGATTGTTAGTTGCTTAACGTCCAGTGGCAAATATTCACAGATATTAGAAAGGATTATTAAAGTACCTGAAAATTTTGAAGTCTTAGCAAACAGGTTGCCTTCATATAAATTGGAAATAACAATGGAAAACTGTATCATGAATACGTTTTGAGCTCGCTCATTTAAAGGTTGATAGCCTACTATCCTAATTTAATTTTCAAAATGTGTTATGATCCCCAAGGGTGACTGGAGTATAGAAATATGGTCACTTGGTGTTCTCCGACAAGCAGTAAAACGTTTGCCGAAGTGGGGCACGTCACGTCCGGTCAGAAAGGGGACGTTAAATTCGATGCCTCGTGTAAAGAGAGTGCCACGCTCTTTGCACGTTAAGAACCCTTGCAACAACTCTTTGAGGGGTCCGTAGGTGGCCTGTTGCAAGGCAAAATTTCTGTTCCTAACAAATATATCCTCCTTTCCCGGTGGCAGTCCAAATTTCTCCGACCATCAGAATTTGAACTTTTGTTCGGAAATTCGCTTATATCCCTGACCAGAGTCCGTCTTGAGTTTGCACAGAGATTTAAATTAAATTAAATATTTTAATGTGTAAATGGAAGTACTTTGCAAAGAACAGCATGAAATAATTGCATTAAATTTGAATTGTTGAAATGATGGATTTTGTTATATTTATGTTTGCAGTGTAAAATGAAAACGTATGCAATTGCAATATATTGATTGATTTGTGCGAAGTTAGAAAGATGATGTGAAATAAAAGTTATTTATATGTTCGAAGTGACATTTATTTTTTTAAACCAGTTGTTGGTCCAGCAAGAAGACATGAAATGAAAAATTAACAAATCTACAACAGTTTATTTCTCTTTTTAAAATAACGGCCAGGATACTTGTAACATCATCCCTTCAGAGAGATGTTATTGTAAAAAATTCCATAGATGCCTGTTACTGTGAAAGTACTTTAATTCGTGGGTATCAATTTTCGTTGTTTGAGCAATATTTACATGTTCGTGGGTTTTTAAATTCGTGGATTTTAGTTTTCTTTAAAAAAAATATATGAAAAAGTAGGTTACAAATAGTCTGGATTGAAAGAAATTGCAAAGTAAACATTGACCGTGTAAATCGTAGTGATAACACTAATTAACCCATGATAAAGTGATCACCGGATTGAGGACCATCAAAGGTGTTAATGAGATCATAAACATGTCACCTTAAGAAAACAGTAACATAAACAAATGCAATAAATGTCAATTGAATTGTCAAATATTTCTTATCAAAATCAAGCCAGCATGAAAGTATTATTTCCCATATGAACGAGAACAATGAGGATATAAAATGAATACTTTATCATACTAGCATATCAATACCGGAAATCTGACTTTTATCGATCAAAATATTTTTATGAGAATTTAAAGATCCAAAGTTGTGCAGTTTGGGTTCTTAGAGATTAAATGGGTATAATCTTGCATGCGGTTGTAATTCTGTGACTGCCATTAAAGTATTTTCAGATTTGGCGTTATTCAATATATTCCCTAGATCATATCAGTATTCAAACCTCCCGATGGGATTGTCCGTGTCTTGATTTGGACAATGGTTGTTTTTATTTCGTTGGACACTTGAATTCGTGGATAAAGTCATCCACGAAAACCACGAAAATTGGTACCCCACGAATAAAAGTACTTTCACAGTAGTTTATTAATTGAAGTGATCGTGTGACCTTGATCTTACACTTTACAAATAGAATTATATGTTGTTATGATTAACTATCTTGTCATAAGGAACCTTATGATCAAGACAAATACAATATTTCTGACATTTTCACCTTGATGAATAAGTTAAATATCTTACACGGATTCACTTCCTTTCATTATTTCCTGATGGAAGTAGCGATCAATAGAATATTGTATTGATTCATTAGGCCTAGCATCAACTATAAGTATGGACAGCGGTTCGTTAGGTCCAGTGCCTTCCTGCAAGAAACAATTAATTCTTCTTAAACGAATAACCTCAAGGGTATAGAAATATGGTCACTTGGTCTTCTCCCGACCGGCAGTAAAACGCTTGCCGAAGTGGGGCGTCCGTTTGGCCGTGCGGGATGCATCAAGTTCGCAGTCACGTCCGGTCAGAAGGGGGAAGTTAAATCCAATGCCTCGTGTAAAGAGAGTGCAACGCTCTTAGCACGTTAAGAACCCTTGCAACAACTCTTTGAGGGGTCCGTAGGTGGCATGTTGCAAGGCAAAATTTCTGTTCCTATCCAATATACCCTCATTTTCCAGTGGCAGTCCAAATTTCTCCGACCATCATCCCAGATGGCCTCTATTGTATAAACCTACCTTTTGTATTTATTGTGAACTTGATTTCGTCCTGAGTATGCATGAAATATTTGCCACTGGACGTTAAGCAACCATCAATCAATCAATCCTCAATTTCTGGTTGTACGAAATCACCAGCCTCTGACATGGTTCACGCTTGCTCTTCATTTTCAATTGAGACCAATTCATCGGCGGAGGCTGTCGGAATTGCTATTGCGCTATACACTTGTGCTGTGGTACTACAGTGGGCCTTTGATTTTTCTGATGGTTGATCAAATGTAGGCGCTTCATCTTTGTTTTCCGATGCTTCACCTGGGAGATACGGTAACAATACCAGGCTGAAGTTTGGGAAAAAATATATCTTTAATTTTTTTTATTCCACTGGAGGCAAAATTTGTATCATATAATGCATGTCCCTTGAACTTAAATTTACTATTGCCGAATATATTTTCTTCTTAAAAGTCCCCTTTCGTGACCGATTTTTGGATTTTCTGTAATTCAGTCCTGGAAATTAAAAGTTCTTTATAATATTTGGACATTTGTATACGCCTAAAACATGTAGTGTCCGAACAAGAACATTTAAAAAAAGTCTGTATCATATTTTTCGTCTAGTGACGTTAACCAGTATTTTCCTATTGCATTCCATTATTGTGTTTTTGAGTTGACAATACTGTACATACTTTTCACTTGTTAAAATATTGAACGCTTCACGAATTTGCGTGTCATTCCATTTTTAACTTGATCTGCAGTTCAAACATCTTCCAAGTTCTCCATACACCATCAAATTTGGCGTAGAGGATCGCACCCCCAAAATGCGCTAACAAAATTGTAGATGTAATTTTTCAGTATTATTTTTATTTTCAAACGCCCATATTTCCGAAGAATAGGTCAAAATAGGAACCACCTCTGCATCATATAATTGTAACTGTAAATCAATCGGGAGTGAGATATTTTGTATCTTCTTGATAAAGGCATAAAGTGCTTTTTGAGCTTGGTCTACTAGTTAATTCGAGCTTGAAAGAAGTTTCCATTATAATTAAACAGCAGACCAAGATAAACATATGAATCTTTAATTTCATTACATAGTTGAAAAGTAACATTCTTATTAAACTTTCTCTTTGAAAAAATTACAATCTTAGTTTTTGATACATTCACAGTGAGAGTTTCCACTCAAAACAATATTGCTCCAAAACATTCAGAGCCTTCTGCAACCCTTCTGCCGACTCCGCAAAAATACATAGCTTGATATATAAACCAAGATTCTTTGTAAATTTTTCATTCATAAATGTTGGACCTTCCACAGAGTTTTCATCCAGATATTCCTCCAAGTCATTCTGGTATAAGGCAAAGATAAAAGGTGACATTTTTTTCTCCCTGTCTTACACCTACCTCACACGGGAAGAAATCTGTTCTTAGTTCTCCATATTTAACACAAGACTTAATATCCGTAAACATGCTCAATATAACTTTAAACATTTTCCAACCAATGGTATTTAATAATGTTTGCCATAGTCCCACCCTCCACACTGTGTTAAAAGCTTTTTTAAAATATACAAACGCGCAAAGTAGTTTCTTTCCCGAACTCAAATATAGTGAAATTAAAGCATGCATGATAAACATACTATCTTGGACAGAATACCCCTTACGAAAACCACCTGGGCATCAGTTATATTTCCGATCTCGTCTGATAGAGCATTAAGTCTTGAATTAAGTATAGAGGTGAACACTTTTCCTAAATTACAAAACTGCGTCATATAGTCAACCTAATACCTCAGTCAAATTGACACCCGAACCAGTCAAACTGACATCCCAACCATTCACTCTGACACCCAACCAGTCAACCTGACACCCCAACTAGTCAACCTAACACCACAAACAGTCAAATCTTTGTTCAATTAATAGTTCATTTCTGTTTTTTCAGCTTTCTACATTCTGTTGTCAAATTTGTTTCTGTTTCTTGACACAATTTATTGGTCTTGTTATATTGTGAATTATGTGTGGCCATATACATCACAACTCTCATTTCCTTGACCAGTACGCGTAGAAGATATTGTGGACCCAATCTGAAAAGAAACTTCTTTCAGAAATTTTTTTATTTGAAGATTAAACATTTCCTTTTCAAGATAACACTTAAGTCCACTATTTTCTTTTTATAAGTCTGTATTAACAATAATTTTTCAAAGTATTCAAGAATGAAGGAATTGATAACACAAAAATTGTTTAAAAGGAACAAAATACAAATGGAACAGCTATTGAATAATTTAAATCTTAATTAGCAGTAGTGCTAAAGCAAATATAATTACCAAAACAGACTGTTTCAACTGGATTTATAAAACAATTCAATCAGATTATTCTGAAACGTTTTAACTGTACATTTTAATTTTTTTCTTTCTAATTGCACTTTCTTCATTCCCAGTATCATCTCTGTGCCTCGATTAGTGTATGGATGTCTACCAAGATTTAAAATTGTACAAGATCTGGATAATTTCGTTGTAATTGCCAATTTTAAAAGTAAATATCTTGTGAATTAAAAAAATAACAAATGTTTTTATTCCAAATTTTGTGATAAGTTATCAATCTCGATAATATGTACTTGCTATCTTAAACTTTAAACATTATTCAAATGAAAGTTTAGCCTGTAATCAAAATGATTAATCTCGCATTTTTTGTAAAAAAAAAATCCAAAAATCATTATTGTGGAATGTACTAATTTCAGATTTTGCTGTACTTTTTTTTTTAATTTTTAATCCCCAAGGGTTACTGGAGAAACGAAATATGGTCACTTGATCTTCTCCCGACCGGCAGTAAATCGTTTGTCGAAGTGGGGCGTCCGTTTGGCTGTGCGGGATGTATCAAGTTCGCAGTCACGTCTGGTCAGAATAGGGACGTTACATCCGATGCCTTTTGTAAAGAGAGTGTCACACTCTTTGAACGTTAAGAACCCTTGAATCGACTCTTTGAGGGGTCCGTAGGTGGCCTGTTTCAAGGCAAAATGTCTGTGCTTATTCCAGATACCCTCATTTTCCAGTGGCAGTCCAAATTTCGCCGACCATTATTTCAGATGGCCTCTTTTATGTCAAGACCTACCTATTATATTTATTGTTAACTTGTTCTCGTCCTGAATTTGCATGAAATAACTGCAACTGGACGTTAAGCAACCAACAATATAATTTTTTCAGTTAAATTATAATATTACCGGGGAATCGTCCTTAATGCTCTTCAACTTTGTATTGTTTGGCTTTTTAACTATTTTGATCTGAGCGTCACTGATGAGTCTTATGTAGACGAAACGCGCGTCTGGCGTATAAAATTATAATCCTGGTACTTATGATAACTATTATTTCAAGATCGACGAAAGAAGAAAACTTATTATGACACTAATGTTTTTTATTTGAAATAGTTTATGTGCAATGCATTACAGATCACAGTCCTTCGGCCGCTTTGTATCTGGATATATGTTGTAACATTTTATGTGTAAATGAAGCAACATTGTCTTTACAGAGAATGAACAGGACAAGACTGCACTAGATGATGCTGGTGAACCGTTAGAACATTTGGAAAGTAACACTGATGGTGAGTTCAATATTATCCCTTTCCTCCATGGACATTTTTTTTACACACTTGATTCGCATAGGATTTTTTCATTAAAAAAATCATCAGGTTTAAAGTATCAATGCATTGGGAAATCGAATATTTCATCAATGAAATTACAGTCAAGATATTCTCATAAATATCCTTTTCATATTGGATACAAATTTTGGTAATGTCCACTTATCTGTTACAGTACTTCATCATGTATATGTAATTTAATCATACTGTTATTGTGGTTTATTTCTTTACATCATTAGTATGTCTGGGAGAGACGAGATACGGAAAAAAATGAATGCAGCAGATTTGTCTAGGTGTGAGGAACAGAGCCAGATGGCAGAAAAATTTGTTCTAAATCTTCTATGGTATGGTCATGGCAAAAACAAATATCAATGACAGACCAGTAACCGTTGGCGTTAATGATAACAACCTGAGCACTGCATACGCAGCCATGAGAAACAACGATCTCGGTCCAAGGCCAAGCACTAGTTCAGGAGCTGAATCTACATGTAGCCAGACTTTTTCACTGAATGGTGGGTATCGTTTCCCTATTTCAGAATTTAGGGTACCATCAGAATGCATCTCACATGTTGACACTGTTTCTGGTGTTATAAAGAAACGTATTTGGGAGGGAAAAGATGTTAATTTAACGGCCCTGTTAATTCCGAAACATGAAGCAGACAAGAACATTGTTCAACAACAAGGGTCTATTACAGTCAACTAGTCCAACCACGAAGACACAAGACTTCTCAAATCTTTGACCATTAGTGAATTCATAACTGCCTTTGGAAAATACAAAAGAGTGATGTGTTCAAAATTTACTAATAGGAGAATTGAGTTGGACAGATATGAAGCCAACATTATTGATATATACAATGTATATGGGGCTATATTTTATGACTATCATTGTCAGTTTTCAGCCATGGCAGCAGCAGCATTGAGAGACTGCAACATTAAAGTTGATTGGTCAATCAAAGATACAACTATGCTCAATATGATTGCGGGGAATGCCAAGGTCAATTCATGCTCTAATTGCTCATCTACCATGCATTTATCATCATTTTGTCCACAACTTCAAAATACAGGAACAAACAAAGTGGCCAACACAGCTAATTATTTTAAGAGTTCAAATTTTGCTGTTAAGGATATACCGTTATGGTAGGAAAAGAGTTACTCACAATGAAACTGAAATCTGTAATAACTTCAATGATAGGAGGTGTAATAGGCAACCTTGTCAATATGCACATATTTGTTCTTCTAATAACCATGCAGCATTCAGGTGTTCAGGAAAGAAAAATTTAAAACAAAACAACACAGACAATATAAATAAATGACTAGATTTTAACCAGAGAGAAAAAGTTGATACTCCAATAAATGTAGATGAGTTAAAGCAACAGTTACATTATCATCCGGATAAACAATTTGTAAACTATTTATGCAATGGCCTTGCTTTTGGTTTCGATACCTTAATTTCTAATACAGATGTTCCTACTAAAGAATGTCGAAATCTAAGATCAGCTATTACTCTACCAGATATTGTTGATAAACTTATTGAAAGTGAAGTTAAATATATATTAGTTTGTCTTTCTTTTCTCTTCGTTGTAATCATTGATGTAATTGTAATCAAATAATTGTAATCATTTGTACCAAATTTAACTTGTGAGTTATTCTGTCTGTAATGGGCGTCTCTAATTGACAATAAAATATATCTGATTTTATTTATTGAGGTAAGCTAAATGTATCCATATTAACGTATTTAGGACAGAAAGTTACAGACAAAAAGTCACGGACTGTCCGTTTACCCATTCAAAGTCCCTGCCCTCACTACCACAATACTAGCAGCGACAAAATCATTTTTATTTACAATAATACAGATAAATTTAAATAGATATATTAAAACATCCACTTACTCATGTGTCAATTCTGTAAAGGGTAATTAAATTAAATGCGGGGGTTTACAATTGTTAGTAATGACACTAAAAATAGTTTAAACCTAAGTACTTGCAATGACAAAATAATTTTCTGTCACCTGTGTGACGTATTCCTCTGTAGGAAAAATATTCACATTCTGTGCCTTCACGTTTCAGGTGTATTGCACACTTTAAACGAAAAGTTATCTGAAGAAAGAGTCATCAATAAACTGACACTAAAATCAAGGTCGTTAAAAACTTCCATATATGTAAAAAATCTAATTAGACAGGTGATAGTATTAAACGAGTTAAGCGAGTGTCTCACTAAATGTAACATCTAAATTTCAATTAGATCTGAGGTCATTTTAATAACAGCCAACTTACAACGCTTAGCAGTTTCTATGAAACTAAGGAAATACTAAAACAATAATATTTATTATTGCGACAGGCAAGTTTATATAGTAATAAGCATGTGATATGATACAAGGCAAAAAATGTGCATCTTTAATTATGGTTTATTTCTATACAATTTGTGATTATATCCTTGACATATGTTCATAGAAATGGATCCAATATCCATCATTTTCATGTGAATCATAACTCTGGTATAAGAAAGTCCATAAACCAACATTGCTAAAGAAATGGAAATCTCACATGAAATGTTGTCCAATGTAAAAAAAAAAAAAAAGTGAACAGCATACACACCTTATTCTATATTCTTTGGATAGTTTTTGGATGACAGCTGCATGATTTTGTATCAGGCGTACTTAAAATGACATGGGATAACTTTTCTGAAACCTTCTGTCTCTCGTTATCCAGTTCGCTCTTTTTTACTAGCACCGGCATTGGCTTTCTCCCCCTTACATGTTTTAATTGTATTGACATAGCTGATATTCAATGTCAATAATATGTTTGATTTATTTAATAATGTTTCAGTTACAAATATTGTATCATTCTTAAAAGAAATTGAAATTATTATAAAATATTAAAATGTTATTATATTTGAATCGATTTTAATTTTGATCACGTTTTGATCTTACTGTTAACTTTGTTTTTTAGTCTAGAACTAAAGTTTATTGGAGGACCTTTTGTCTCATTTTAAAAATATGCTTTAAATTGCAAAAATGAATAGCCTTCCATTAAAAAACAATTGCCAGTTTCCCCAATTACTACTGTCAACGTTAGAATGTCTCTGGTTCTGTATAATTATATTATGAGTGATAATAATTTTAACATAATTTTCCACATATTGTTCACTTACACGATGATGGGGTGCATCTACTTACTGGACAGTATTGGCCAAAAAGATTGAAAATGACAAGATGGTGGAACTGTTGCAGTTCCTGCTCGTCTGAAACAGTTTCATAAAAAAAGAAAATGATATGTGTTATAATTTAATAATACTAGTATGTAATATTCATTAAACTATATAATTTTAATCTGATGGTAAATAAGATAAGCATTAAACATTGTCATAATTAATTGTCATTTTAACAAAACAATATATAGTTTTCATTCAACCCCAAGTGTGTTAGCACAAATATGTAATAGTCAAATCAAAAGTCAACTGAAACATGATCTTCTTTTTGCTGTTTTACTGGACGTCTCAGGGCTTGATTAATTTTTGTTACTACCATGAGTTCCAAGCGTGTGGCTGCTTAACCTCAGGATGGATAGAAGTGGCAGCTATTATGCACGATGAACTCTGTGCGAACCGGGTCCAAGGGAATTCTGTTCTTAAAGTCGCTATGGTAGGAAAAGTGGCGTCTCAGACAATTTTGGGTATAAAGTTCTGGGAAAATAAATTCCAACAAATCTTTTTCAAAATAAACCGGTCCCGAAGATGAATTGAATTCCCTAACTAGATTACATGTGGTTATCTTGTACTCTGATGGCGTGTGCTGAACTTTACTGTCTATTACATTGAACATGTTGCTTGATGGAACTAATCTAGTGGAAGTTGTTAGTCTAATACTAGGTGATGATACAGGAGTTACTAGTAGGTATGTTTGTTGGTGATGGAGAATAAGTGAAGTTGGAATGAGTTGGGGCGGCTGTCATGTTGCCCTCACTGACAGAAATAATTAGTCAGTATCACTATTTAAAATAGTTATCTTGACTTTCCATTCAACAACTATTCTAAAAGGCATTTTGACTAACCCTGAAAGCATATGTAACTAAATATAATAGTCAAACAGGCTTCTTGAAATGGTAAAGTTGACTGATGGTTAAAGTTAAGATGACCAACTTCAATATCTACTCTTGGTCACAGTCGTACTGACTTGTATATTAGTCTATCAAACTAATATAAATAGTCAAATTAACTTTATGTTGGTCAAATGGATCGATTAAAATTGAAAAACCAATCCTTTATGAAACTACTTAACCTAAACAGTGACAAAACAAGATCGCACGTAATACTGATCAGTGCAGGATGCAATTTTCAAACGAACATATTCCAACTATGCGTCTTTATGTATGAAATCCAAATATCAAAACTTTAAAAGGAATATAAAACAGACATAGTTGTGGATAGTTGTTCCATTGGCAATCACACTTCATCTCCGTTTTCTTTATATACCACATATTATTAAGGAACTTTATTATTTGTAAAACATTAAAAACACGAGGCAAAATTATAGGCTTTATAACAACAGTATCAACAGTCAAAACATCATTTATTTTGTACTATGTACTCAAACAAGAAACAATAATACAAAGTATCAAAATGAGGCAAACAGTGTGAAGCATTGATTGTTTAATAAAAATATTAATTTTATTTCACTCAACAGTAATAATGATATTGAAAGAATCACATTCAAATAAAAAAGTTCTTTATTTTTCTCAACAGTGTTTACACAACATGACCCAATCTTGAAACTGAATAGAATGTACTTATAAAATAAGTACAAAGGCAAGACAAAAACAAATTAATTAAACACAAATCAAAACACTAAAACTAAAAATATATATATATATATATATATACAATGTAAGTAAATGAAAGAATATTTACAGCAAGGCCAATTTCATGCTTTATTTTACTGCACTCTGTATATAAATTTCGTGAACAAACTTCTTGATGATAATGAAAAATATTTACAAAACACAAGACTCAATTTATATGTGCATAAAAAAAATTATTTCAATCAGTATTTAATAAATTTAATAACAAAAAGTTGTAATCAGATATATTTTGTCTTTTTAGTATTATTATTAGTATTCACAATATTTATATTGAGCATTATTGGTAGATTTTTGTTCCCTGCACATGTTTAGTCTCTCACCATGCTTGTTCATTGGCTAAATGATCAATATTGCATATTTCACCTTGCCCTTTGAATAGCTAATGGATAGTGACAATTAAAGATTTTATTTCAAAAGACTGAGATTCTCTATTTATGTCGGTCAAAACATACAATTCTTTTATCTACGTTATCACCATCTTTCAGGCCGAGAATTACATTTTGAATAAATGTTAGAATTACATTTTGAATAAATGTTAGAATTACATTTTGAATAAATGTTAAGAGTTTTCTCCCAAACCTTGGGATACACCAAATTAAATGCATAAATTGTGGCTATTAAGCCAAAAATAAGTTCCAGGAAAGTGTCACACTCAAATAAGATGGAACCCTCCAACTTTAAAAATAAGGCCTTATTGACCACTGTAAGAACCCCCTGTCTAACATGGAGCTCCAGCTGAGTCTCTTCTGCAGTGTCATCTCCAAAGAATAGTATCCTCTCTGTTTTCTCTCTATAAAGAACAGCAATACCTATAACCGCACAACACTGACTGGTATCTGAAATACATTTGAATACAGTCTAATTTCATGTTTAACATTGTAAAACAAGTTTGACAGTATACAAATTTATCAATGTTTCTGGTTATTCTTCAGAGAAAACAATAGAGCCAGCAGGTTTTTTTCAGTCTCGGAGGAGACATTTCGTTTATTTTTTTTCAATAAGATTTATACTGGAAAAGTATATACATGAATTTGTTTTATGTAAGATACAATTATTTTATCTACATTATCACCATCTTTCAGGCCGAGAATTACATTTTGAATAAATGTTAGAGATTTCTCCCAAACATTGGGATACACCAAATTAAATGCATAAATTGTGGCTATTTAGCCACAAATAAGTTCCAGGAAAGTGTCACACTCAAATAAGATAGAACCCTCTAACTTTAAAAAAGGCCTTGTCCACTGTAAGGACCCCCTGTCTAACATGGAGCTCAAGCTGAGTATCTTCTGCAGTGTCATCTCCAAAGAATAGTATCCTCTCTGTTTTCTCTCTATAAAGAACAGCAATACCTATAACCGCACAACACTGACTGGTATCTGAAATACATTTGAATACAGTCTAATTTCATGTTTAACATTGTAAAACAAGTTTGACAGTATACAAATTTATCAATGTTTCTGGTAATTCTCCAGAGAAACAAATAGAGCCAGCGTATTCTACATTGGCTAGAGGTATAGGGGAGGGTTGAGAACTCAACCCCGCCGCAATTTTGCGCCTGTCCCAAGTCAGGAGCAACTTTCCTTTGTAAGTCTTGTATGATTTTTAGTTTCTTGTGTGTAATTCGTAGTTTAGTATGACATTCATTATCACCGAACTAGTATACATATTTGTTTAGGGACCAGCTGAGTGACGCCTCCGGGAACGGCAGTTTCTCGCTGCATTGAAGACCTATTGGTGACCTTTGGCTGTTGTCTGCTCTATTGTCGGATTGTTCTCTTTGACACATTCCCCATTTCTATTCTCAATTTTACTTTTCAAAAAGCATCAAGTGTAGGAGTGTATCGGGTTCAAATGAAGTTTAGAATACCTAGATGTCAGGCAGATGTTGAAGTGATACGGTAGGATTCTATTACCTCATATAACATCCGCAATTAGATGAGAAGCAATTTGGTGACATGTGGGTTTGAGATTTAAATAAAGTAAACAATGGCGCCTATGATACAGACTCAAAGTCGAGAGAAATCGCATGATAAGAAGGCAGCTAGTGTAGACAATAGATAAATTACTATTAAGTACCTCGTTCATTGTGTCGGGATTATCTGCATTTTCTTTTGCCAATGAGACTGTCCACAAGAGACCAAAATGACACAGACATTAACAACTATAGGTCACCGTTTATTAGACACTTTGGTATCCACATTAAGTTAGAATAATGAAAAGTCACCAAGACCAGATAGTAATGTTGACATGGAATTTTCAGAGAATGATCTGTAGCTGATGAGCAGGTGGTTGACACCAACTATAATACTTTTTCTGATGAGAAAAATTAACCTCCTCTTCATAATATTTTCATCATCTTCAAAAATCATAAGTAGTTCATAATCAAACTCATCATCTGATGCAATAACTTGAGAGCCGAAGTTGAGGCAGCAAAGCAAAAATTAAATATGCTGAACAGGAAGCTATGATACTAAAGCAACGTGCTCTTTTGGAGGAACAGCAAGATGTTTATAATGCTAACGTAACACGTCAAAAGGCAGATATGGGGCTTATTGCACAACAGAAGGAAGCAGCTGGGGCAAACAAAAGCAGAACTAGCAGCCCTCGAATTGGAAGAAAGCGATGTAAGTCAGAGAGAATTGCAGAATATAATGTTGCTCAGGTTGTAGACACAGCTGAACGCACAAAACAGTACCAAATTGGTCTCAATTACCAAAGGACGTTTGGCACATGCTAAGTAAAGATATGCAAAACAAGAAGCAAGGATACAAATGGCTCTTCAAAGAAAAATTGTAATACATCAAAACTTAGCTAGATTGTTAGTCTATTTAAAAGCAGTTTCTGAAATATATCTCATTATTGCCAAGTCTTACATGTCATGAATATGCCACTGGACATTAAAAACCGTCAATCATGTCGATTCATCAATACTTTTATTTAAACTTACCATTTGTATCTTCTTTCATTTCTGCACCATTTGTTCCTTGGTTCTGTATGTTTTCACTTAATCTAAAAAATGGAGAGAAAAAAAAACAAGATTCTACTCTCATTCGACAGCCACTTAAATTTCCAAATTTTAAGCCTTCTCCGCGAGAACCTCTTTTGAGTGCATTCATAAATAAATGACAATAATGAACCGCATGGATTCACAGTTCGACAGCCTCATCTAAATGTCAAAGCTACACCATTTACACCATTGAAACTTGAGATGGAAGATAAAACAGTGTGTTTGATCTCGTTTTCGTTGATTTCTGGGACATTTTCCGGAGATGTTCAATGTCTAATCAGCGTGTTTCAACATTTTATCATTGGGAATATATCCCTCGCTACACTCATTTTGCTGGCACTTAACTGGTTATTGTTTGGTTAATCAGACAAACTTACCACACGATAACGCTTGACGGTTATGGCACGCCGTTTTTATATTTATTCAAATTTGAAGATATCTTATTTATTTAACAAGATATCTTAGTAAGTATTAAGATTTCTCTAATTTTCGAGCTATTTTCACACTTCTCAACCGGTGTGAGAAAAATATTTCTCGTCTCTAGAGAGAAATTTGTTCTCAGCAATTGATTGGATAATCAAAGTTCGTGACCTGTCGGAACTACTTTTTCAAGGTTAACAAGAATTCTCGGCCTTCTTCGATAAACATCTTAGTAACGTGTAAACAAACTATCGAGAACTCGTCGTCTGCAATTTTCATTATAAGAAAGAAATGTCGCTCAACGAAAACTTGACAAGGGGACAAAAAGTCAGACTTGTAGGGGGGGGCAAATGGGAGTTATAAAAGGTAAAACAGACAACTTTGGGTTTCCGTTGTGGGAAATTCAGCTAGAAGGTGGTAAACTTGTAACTGAGGCCAGATACAGGTTTGACATTATTTCTGAGCCTGACAGAACAGTCACACACCCATTAGAACATGACTCCTCACCACATGTTCCTGATGAACTCCTGTATCTGTTTGAGCCAGAGTTGAATGAAGTTGATAAAACGCCAAATGAAGCTCCTGTAAATGTGTCAGCACCACCTCAAGCACCTACACAAAAGCCTAGTTCAAAAGCATCAAAACCAAGACAGTTTGTTCCAGTTGATGAATCAACTGTAGAACAATTTGTTAAAGATCAGGAAAATCAAGGCACTGCCAGAAAAAATATAAGTGATATGCGCACACTTACACAGTTCCTACAACAGAAAAATGAAAAAAGAGAAATTTATAAAATTCCACCTGAAGAATTAAACAGTCTTTTATGTCAGTACTTTTTCTCTGTGAGAAAAACTGATGGAGAAGAGTATGAGCCATCCTCACTACGTGGAATGATGTGTTCATTTGATAGAATACTGAGGAGCAATGATTATGGCTATGAATTAAGTAAAAGTGTAGAATTTGCTAAAACCAGAGATGTTCTTACGGCAAAACAGATAGCGTTAAAAAAAATGGGTAAAGGAAATGGTGATAAAAGAGCTGAAACACTCACTGATGATGACATTGAAGCAATGTTTAAAACTGGGCAGCTGGGCTTGTCCAATCCTACAACTCTATTGCACACTCTCTGGTTTTTTAACACAATATATTTTGGCCTACGTGGTGTAACTGAACATTATCAGATGACATGGGGGGATGTCCAACTATGTAAAGACTCTAAAAGTCAGGAATACTTGCAAATGAACGAGAGAAATACTAAAACAAGAACTGGAGCAAATCTGAAAAACACAAGAGAAATTCCTCAAAGGGCCTGGGCCACAACTGATCAAACAAAATGTCCTGTAGCTGCATAAAAGCTTTACAAGTCAAAAAGACCTACAAAATATAGTAAGCCTGAAGATCCCTTCTACATTCAGGAGAACAACAACCCTGACAAGTCAGCCCTTTGGTTTAAGGCACAAAGAATTGGTATCAATAAATTAGGAAAATTCATGAAGAAAATGGCTTTAAATACAGGTAATAAAATATTGTAAACAGGTACATTTACTTGTTATTAATGTATATATTGATTCATACACTGCAACAAGTGTATTACAATATTTCTCCACTCGAGACAGTTAAATTTTATTATTTAAAGAGCGAGGCTTGCCGAGCTTTTTAAATAATTAAATTTAACTGTCGAGAGTGGAGAAATATTGTAATACACGAGTTATAACTTATAGTGTCGAAATTAGTTTGTTTAATGATTTGTATCATTCTTTTTCAAAGATTTTTAGAAACTTGTGTTCCTTTATGCAATGTCATCAGGCAAGGTCGCTTTTTCCCCCACGTCACAATATGAAAATTCTGAAAAAAACAAAACATGATGACGTCATAATCAATTTTGATTTAGAACAGATATTTTACTAGTGGTGAAAAATAGTTTACTCACACCACTCAAGAAATGTGCAGGTTTTCCCAAATTCATTGATTGGAGAAAGATTTGAGAAACCTATTTGTCAACAGTGACCGATAACTGTTTAATCTGTTTCTTTTATAAATCAGTTTAGTTTTGAAATTAAAAAAAAAATGAAAGTCATCATTGAGTATTTACCAATATGAAGGTAGAACTGTGAACAACATGTTGATAATTAAAATTTCAACAATGGTCAAATTAAGTTACTTGTACATTTTTATTCAAATTTAAGCAAGAGTAAATAGACACATTTTGACTCTACATGTAAACTCCAAGTCCAGGAATCGAACCCAGATCCCTCATCTGTAGATGAGTGTACTGACCATTGTACTAACAAGGATAGTTTAAATACATGTACATGTAGAATAATCTGTGTCAAATACTCAATACTTTGGTTGATATGTTTCCCCCCTTTTTTTATAAAAAATTCTCGATATATCCAGAAAATTCATCAACCCTGCCGTCTTAAAATTTTGTTTAAGGTTGATAAAAATCCAAAATAAACTCTATCCTTTAACCTAAAAAAAAAGATTACATGTAAGTTTTAACGCAAGCATAAAACATTTGTACATGCCACAAAGACACATATTACGTGTTATATTTCTCCACGAGAGACAGTTAAATTTTAAAATTTAAAATGCAAGGCGTGCCAAGATTTTGAATATATTTAAAATTTAACTGTCAAGACTGGAGAAATATAATACACGAGATATTCCTTTTGAGAGATTTGCTGAAAGTTGTGCTCTTTATTGGTACAATGTACATGCATAGGAAGATATGGTATGAGTGCCAATGAGATATAGATTTCACAACTGCATCAAGACTGTATTACAATATTTCTCCACTCAAACAGTTAAATTTTTAAATTCACCTAGTTTCCTGATGTCACAATAGAAAATTCAGAAGAAAGCAAAAAAAATTGATGTCATAATTGAAATTCAACCAATCATTTGCTGAGAACAAGAACAAATTTCTCTCTAGAGACGAGAAATATTTTTCTCACACCGGTCGAGAAAGGTGAAAATAACACGACAACTAGAGAAACAACTCTCAACCCAATCACCTTTTTTCATGACGTCACAATATAAAATTCAGAAGAATGCAAGAAATTTTGATGTCATAATTGAAATTCAACCAATCATTTGCTGAGAACTAATTTCTCTCAAGAGACGAGAAATATTTTTTTCACACCGGTCGAGAAAGGTGAAAATTGCACGAAAACTAGAGAAACAACTCTCAATCCAATTACAATTTATAAAAGTAAACCATTACAGGTCACGGTACAGCCTTCAACATGTAGCCTTGGATAACACAAGCTATAAAGAGCCCAAATTTAAAGTGTAAATTCATTCAAACGGGAAAACCAATGGTCTTTTATAAAAACAAGTGAAACAAGCAACATGTATAAATTGCATAAACAAACAACAACTACTGTTGTGTTCATCAGATTCCTGACTTAGGACAGGTGCAAACATTTGCAGAGGGATTAAATGTTTTAATGGTACCAAACCTTCTCCCTTTTACTGACACAAAACTGAATAGTATAACATCACAACATAGAAAAACACACAATAAAATATCAATTTGAAGGCATACATGTAAGTGACGTCATCATGGTTGTCTTTTTTCATGACGTCACAATAGGAAATTCAGAAGAAATCAAGAAAATTTGATACCATATTTGAATTTCCCCATATAAACACTGTACATGTGTATAACCAGCATGTTCTTTTAATCACTGCTTTTAATTATTAATACTGTACATATACTTGTAGGTATTATTAAAGAACACAATCAAAATGATGAGAACCAACCTCTAGATGACAATACAAACAGGCGCCTAACCAACCATTCAGCTAGAAGGTTTATGCTTCAGAAGCTTGACGATGAGGGAATTGAACATAATCATATCAAACAGGTTATTAATCATAAAAATATTACTACAACACCACTTGACTACATTAATTACAGTTTTCATCCACTCAATTTTTGTCATGATTGAATTTTGAACAATCATCTGATAAGAAAATTTTGTAACTGGAGATATGAAAATATAGATTTCACAGAGTGTTACGAAATTCTCCACTCGAGACAGTTAACGTTAAATTTTACAATTTAAAACACAAGGCTTGCTGAGCTTTTCAATATTAAAAATTTAACTGTTGAAAGTGGAAACACATATCGGTGGAATTTGTTTCTCTAATTTTATCAAAGATTAAATTCATTGATTCATTGTTAGTTGCTTTACGCCACACAGCTGACGCCGCATTAGCACAAAAAGGCTATATAACGGCAAAATTTGAACCATTGAAATTCAATTAATCACTTGCCAAGAACAGATTTTTCACTAGTGAGGAGAAATATTTTTTCTCACACCGGTCAGGAAATGTAAAAATAGCACAAAAATTGAAGAAATCCTTTTTAAAATTGTCGGATTATTTATTTTTTATTTGTGGATCTCATTAGGGTCTAAGTGCAACCCTGAATTGCTAATTCTTTGAGAGCATGACACATGTTAGTCAAATTATTGTACTGTACTGTGTTAGGAAGTCTAGGGGGACACTAGTCCAAATAATTATGACGTCTTGAAAGGCTATTTTTTTATAATTTTTTGGACGCCGTACATCAATGTACAGCGTCCCAAAAAAAATATAAAAAAATAGCCTAACGAGACGTCATAATTATTTGGACTAGGGGGGACACAAGAATTTACAAAAAATGAGAATTGCTTACAAAGTTACATACATAGTGTAAGCGGATACAGGAATTTGACAAAACAGTAAGTTGGATCCAGGATCAGAACCCCTCAATCTGTCAATGAGACACCCTTATTTAATATTTCACAATTCTAAATTCTAGTCCACCTTTACTTCTTCCTCAGATCCACACTATTTCATAAAAATTCACATATGGTTCATACTAGAAAGTTTATGATTTTTTTACTGATTTTTTAGATATCTGGACACAAAAACATACAGAGTATCACCACTTAATCAAAACTGAACCCTCAGAAACATAAACAGATAGCCCAATGCATCTTAGGTAACCAGGATCATGAGGCTGAAAGTGAACAACAAATACAGTCTTCACAGACAACGAGGACGGTTACGATGGGACGTCAATGCATCTTAGGTAACCAGGATGAAAATGAGCAACAAATACAGTCTTCGCAGACAACGAGGACGGTTACGATGGGACGTCAAGCAGTTCATCAAACAGAGACACAACTCGTGGTTGGGCAAAGCCAAAGTCACGATGCACCGCGTTCAGGAATGAACTATATCTTTGGGGCACCTATTTATGGGGGGACATTTAATATCAATATTAACAATACATCACCATCAGTTCAGCCTCCTCAGAAGAAACGCCGATTTGTTATCGAGAGTGACAGTTCACAAGATGAATAAACTACTGTGGTCAGCCGTTTTCAACTTCATTCATTCTCCTCGTGTTTATTTCAGTGAGCGGTGAACTTCATTCTACGCGAAAAAAGTTCTTTTTTCTTATCAACGTTCAATTGATAAAAACTATTTTAATGTTCTTTTTGTGATTAAATATGAATATGTTGGAATTCAAATTGAATTGGATTGTGTTTTTTTTAGATAATACTTGAAATTAAACAAAAGACTTATGTGCGTATAAATATGCTGGCGCGTAACACCGGATGACGTAGTTTAAGGCATGGTTGGGAGAATTTATTTTTTTATGAAACTAAAATAGGTTTTTTGGTCATTAGAAATGTAAGAATCTATATATCTTTAATTTTTATAAGATATCTTATTTAATTTGAAAGTAAATAAAATATCTCTATTAGTTTTATAAGATATCTCTATAAGTTAATAAGATATATCTATTAATTAATAAGATATCTTATAAGATATCTTACTTCATTATAAAGATATCTTTTAAATACATACTTTATAAGATATCTTATTAATTAATAAAGATGTCTTATTAACGTATGGAGATATCTTATATATTAAATAAGATATCTTTATAACCAATTAAATAAGATATCTCTATAAGTTAATAAGATAAATCTATTAGTTTATAAGATATCTTATTTAAAATGACATTATGAATAATTAAAACAATGAACGCTCCTACCGGAACTACACGGCAGTAAATAGATCATGTGATTGCACTTTCCAAAATGGCAGATGATACAGAGAAGAATCGGTTACTATTAAATATTCGCGATGTTATCCAGAAGGCAGACAGGTGTATTAAGAATGACGATCTTCGTCCAGAATTGGTTGTCCTGGAAATTAAACGCACCAAAGACATATTAGCTGTGTTAAAAGGGGTTTATCTATAGGAGGCAAACAGAGCTCGGGAAATCGAAGCCAGTCTAGATGCACTTCATCGCCAGTTAGATGTAAAAATTGCAGAGAAAAAGGAGGCTGTCAAATTTCAGGCACCACTGATAAGAACTGGTATATTAATTTTCTAATGTATATTATATACGTTGTACAGTAACTAACAATCTTTTTTCTCTCTATACTTTCCTGTTACTATCGTACGTCGGGGTCCGGGGGTGGGGGTGGGTGCTTCTGGCCATCATTTTGTGCCGATAGCACTTGCCAAATGATACCCTGTTCTAACCAGAAAATATTGAAAAACATGAAGGCAATAGAAATTTTTACAAGTGAATGATACTATTTTTGAAAAAGAAATCTATAAAAATAAAAATTATGCTAGTAATGAGAAATGTCATAGATTTTGGTGATTGCTGTTTATTTATGTTTCCTATCATAGTTTGTATAAGACCCTTCTTTGCTTATTTATGTGTTCTCCAAAACACTGTTTAATCTTTTCACAATGTTTCCAATACAAAAACAGTAACAAATATGAAATTGTTAAACATGTATCAAAACACACAATAATGAGTAGTTTGATGAAATAAATATGATCCTGCTGAACATGATAAGTGTAACTGCTTTAAACGGGCAGACATCCATAGTTGAAGTAAATTATAATTGGTCCATTGTATATGCTGTTTTGTATTAACATTTGCGAAGTTAAGTATATATTCATGTATAACAGATTTTTATGTACAAACTTTAAATTGATAAATAAATGAATGTTCTCCAAGAACCATACTTTAAAAATTTATAATATTTAAATTCTTTGCCATATGCTTTAAATTAACTTAACAAAATTGACCTAAAAATACTATAAATGTTTAAAACTAAGAACTTGAAAGTGGTAAGAATATTTCCCTTTTGGGAATCACCCAAAGCTTTCCTTTCTTCAAAATGTCCTTTAAGTTAGTTAATGCTGGCTTAATCTCCTCAGGTCGTTTCCCTTCATTATCTCTTTCTAACAGAAAACCAATCTGCCCCAAGGAAACATCGGGGAAAAAAATGGAAGAATGTGTCCATGCAACAGAGATGTCCCCACTTGTAAATAATGTTATAATAAAGGGCATAACTCATGAAAGGTAAGAATGATGCTGCCCAATTTCTATCATGACCTGTTCTTTTGGATAATAAGCATTGTGTAAAAGTTTCATAATATTTATAAAACAAATGTTTAACTAATATTGCAAGCAAATCTCTGAAACACATGTCATTGAGGTACAGTATGATACCCTTCCCATCAGCAGAATCTTGTTATATTTTACAAGAGTGGGCACACTGAAATGTCTTGACTGTTTTAGAGAGCATAATTGAATTCATGTTGAAATTAAAAGAAAAATTATTATACAACAAGCATTAAATTAAATGCACACTTTATAATGATCAATGCACATGAGGTCAAAATGATGAACATATAGGCTGTACAAGAAATACATAAACCTATTGCTAAAAGTATCTCAGAAACAAACATCATCATAAAAAGATGCCTTTCTGACCTACTTACTCTGGTTACACGAAATGATGAGGTCCTCTAAATCTGCGATTGTTTTGGACAAGTCAATACTGGTCTTTTTTGTGACAGTTTTCAATAACCCTGGAAGTTCATGCTTTGGAGAACCTGAAAAAAAAATATATTACAGTTATGGTGTGCTTGTTCATGTGAAAATTTCTCATATTTCATTATAAAACTCAAAATTTCATGTTTGGCTATTTAAAACTTTCTTAATTTCTTCAAATAATTGATCTAGTCATATGTGTGGTATTTTGCCATTATTTCACACTATTTCAAACTTCTAAGTTTTCTTACATATATTTCAATCTGCCTGTTGCTGACTAAAGATTGTTGTATAAAAATGTTATGATGAACCTTAACATGATTATGTACATATAATAAGACCAACCCCCAACCCCGTTTTTTGCTCTATGTTAAATTAGTCAACTTTAGGACTTTGTGGCTCTTTCATCTTAAGTTCAAAGCAAAATCTGTTTGTGACTGGTGCTAAAACAAGAGTGGACACAGATGATTGTGGATAGTATTAGGCATTATGATAGTATTGCATAAAACTGTGAGTCAACTCACTAAGGATATCCCCATTATGGCATATTTACTACCATACATTCAAGCTTGATACAGCTCTGAATTTGGATTGTGACTAAATATTTAACACAGAATAGGTTTCTGACACAGCATGAATGTGTAACTACTACTACTAATGACTTTTAATAAAAAGAATACACATACATTTACATATCGTTAAATTAAACTTGGAGAACAGTTAAAATGAATAAAGATTAGAGTTATCTCCCTTTGCATATTTTAAGTAAGTGTGTGTGGAAACAAAAAAATAGTAACTTCATCTATATATAGTAAGTTAATTATCTCCCTTTAAATATTTCTGATAAAGAATATCTTCCTTTATGCACATTCTCTGGTCATGTACTGGAGTTCTGTAAAGTTTCATTATTATTGCTACCGTCATTTAGGAGGAGTTGTGCTTACAAGACCTAATGCTACATATTGTGGTATTTAAACTAAGTAATTTCAATTATTTCCTTTGAAAAAATCTGACCAGAAATATCCTCCTTCATGCACATCTACAGGTTGTGTGCAACAACTGTGTAAAGTTTCATCAATATTAATTAATCTGTTTAGGAGTAGTTGGGCTTACTAGACTTGTAGCCATTTATTGCTGTATTTAACTAAGTCAATTTAATTATCTCCCTTGAAATAATTCTGACCAGAAATATTTTCCTTCATGCACATCCTCAGGTTGTGTACTACAACTGTGAAAAGTTTCATCAATATTGGTCCATCCATTAGGGAGGAGTAGCGCTTCCGAAACATAAGATGGACAGATAGACGGACGCACAGACGGGGTGATTCCTATATACCCCCCAAAACTTTGTTTTTTGGGGTATAAAAGTTTACCTTTAATGACATATAAGAGCGTACTGGTTCCATGAACAATGGACGTACTGAAACAGGTTATACAGATCTGAGAAAAGGGCAAAATGACCCCTCCATGTATATGTATAACCAAATTTAAATAAAGGAAAAAATAAACACGATAAGAGTTCTCATAATCCAATTGCACAGAAGTATAGACCCTAATGTTGTTGTCCACCACTCTGTATTGCTGTGTGGGATAATGAATATATGCAATCTAAGATGAAAATATGGATAAGAGACTGAAATATCATACACACCCAGTCCATTTCTTGTTAGCCTGTCCAACTCTGTTATTTGCGGCAGAAATTCTGAGCTTTTAGCAAGTAAAAATTGGTGAATGGTTAGTCCTTTTGGAATTTTCCCCCTCTTTTTCCTCTGTTACGAGATGTATCTCATTTAAGAAGTCATTCAACATTTTGTTCTTTGAAGCAACAACAAATATGATACAGTGTAGCAAGGCTTGAATGCGAGTCTTTGCAGGTTAAAATCTCTGAGAGTGGGAGATTCGGAAAGAGTTTCATATGGCACACCCACCCAAAAATGTATAATTCTGGATTAGAAAATTTTCTAAAATGTTTTTTTTAAGGAGCTGTATAAAATATGGGGGCATGTCTTCTTTTTTTTTTGGGGGGGGGGGGGGATAAACAAATTTTAAAACTGTCTTGCTTTTCATACACTCCATTTCCATCTGACACCCCCATGAAGGTGTCAAACAGATTTAACATTCTATTCTAATTATTACATACATCAACTATATCTATCAGATTATTACACAATTATATATAAACCATACTGTGGGATTCAATCCTACAATCTTTGGATCTTTAGAACATATTAACAACTTCTCGACCAATCAAATTGCTGAAATTGACCTTCTTCATAGTACATGTACATAGTTTCTCTGTGCAATAACTAACTATGAATGGATGACTTCATTGTATTATAATCAATGTTATATTTGTTGAACAGTTAATTCCTCAGGGCTCTCAGTAATAGAATTTAAATCCTTTATGATTAATTTTTGTTTTTAATTTAGGTTGCTTTCATTAAGATACACAAACAAATATGTACTGAAATTTTACTTTTTACAATTTCATGAATTTTGTAGCATACAAATTTTGTAAAAGAATTTCCTTGTTTTATTAAAATCATACAAAAAATCTATTCTTATTTAAGAGTTAAAAAATGGTTGGATAAAAATGTATTAGCTACATTTGTATTTAACTGTTTTGTTATTTGATTTTGCCATGTAATTATGGACTTTCCGAATTGATTTTCCTCTCAAGTTCAGTATTTTTGTGATTTTACTTTTCACCACTTTACACGCAATAACAGGCTTTTGTCGTTGTTTTCATTTGTTTTTTGGTCGTTAGTGATATCGCGATTCTCGTTTTTTCCCTTATTTGGCGATACATACCGAAAAATTCGAAGCATTTGTTCTGTCACCATATTGTTTATTTTTTTCTGTATGGTCGAACAGACAAAGCTCCTTACGCAAGTAGTTTGTGATTAGTTTTTACGATTTCTTTCAAATTCATTTTAATGGTGATATGTCAACAGCAAAAGGTCGTTTTCAGGGCCTGAACCGTCGTCTAATGTGCTGATTGTCAGGCGAAGCGATGTGAACGTACCAAAATAAATCTTATATTTTGGAGGTCGAGTTTTAAATGATCGAATGACGAGTAAAGCTTTGTCCAACTTCATCCTATGTTGCAATGATATAAACAATACATGTGAGAGGAAAACTACAATGTTTCTATTTGAATAAGTATTTAACATGATTATTTAATGGAAATCAAATATAATACATTTGTCTTTCTTAGTTCCCAATCTAGCCAACAGAGTTCAACAGCCCACAGGGGATGGAAATATCACGGAACAGTTGGATCAGTTCTCATAGTACTAACTATCTTCTGATGAACTACACAGTTTTGCCCAGGCAAAAGCAATATGGGAGATAGGCAGAGATAAAAGATGACATTTTACATTGCAAAAAAATACTGCACGACATTCTTTCAAAGCCTTCTCAAGCAATTAAGTTCAGTCAAATATCAATTCTGACTGTGGGAGAGCATTTTCAATTATAAAGAAATTTACACTAAATTCTGATCAGAACTCGACAATGATACATTTATATTGTGTGCTGTTATCAAATAAATATAACTGTAACGAAGGTGATACGTGCTAGTTTTTAGGTTTAAACTTTTTTATTTGGTTATCTCCCTTGTCAGTAAACAAACGAAATACGAACTAGATCAGTGTGAAATTGACACAAAGAGGTAAATTTAATGTGTTTTTTTTGTATTTAACAATTTTTTGGATAAATGATATTTATATAAAGGATAAACTCAGTTTTAGTCAAAGATAGGGTTTCCCCATTTGTACCTCTCGATCATGGTAGCTTCATTTTTTTGTACCTCTCGATCATGGTAGCTTCATTTTCAAATTAGTCTGTGTGATCTAAGACTTTAGAACGAATTCATGGTAACTGTCCCGTTTCTTAAATAACAAACGTTCCTTGTGGAATCAAAATGGCTACAAGGAGGAAATCGGCAAGTCGTGTTCAAACAGAAACATTAGACGACCAAAATCCTTCTAATTGGACTGCGTCTCAACTTAAGGCTGCCCTCGGTAAAATAGGGATTAAGATTACCAGTAATTTATCTAACAGTAGTTAAAAAAGACTGTTTTTGGACAATCAATCAAATGGAAATAGTTCCGCTAGGATTGATAATTCCGATAATTTAGCTGAACGGAATACAGTTACTGATGGAAACTATTCGTTAAATGTAAGTGATGCTACTATACGTGATCCTATTGACATAAATACTCCCGATCGCGATGTTCACTCAATTCCTATTTCAACCGTTCAACAGGAGATTACTACGCCGTCAACATCATATGCGCACGCAATTCCTCAGCTTCCGCCCACTGCTGCATCTGCGCACGTAACCGTAAACAATAACACATGCAAAACCTCTTGATGAATACAATTCAACTCTTCAAGCAATATATGCAACAAATGAATAAACAAGGAGAGCAGATACAGCCAAGTATCAACAGCTTTAGGACATGGTTCAACTTCACTAGGCATTGCGCCGTCTTTTAATTCCACTATTTCCGTTTATTCTATTAATTCTTCAACTCCAGGAAAATTCGGATTCCCAGCTTCCTCGTTTTCAACTGTTGACATGATTTCCCCTGAACTAATAAACGATAACATTACAGGTAAAGATATCAATCTTAATATGGTATTGATTCCAAACTATAGAAACTCTTCATTAAAAATAGAGTAAGGAATCTGATGTAAGACTCCAGATAAATTTATCAATGGACGAATTTGTAAAGCTGTTCTATAAAAATAAAATAACAAGCTACATAAGATATGTATGTGCTGTAAAAGGGAACAATAATTATAAAAACTAATAATAATAAACAGTTACAACAAAATACTTTCTATCATAAATAGATTAGATTCATAATTTGTTTATCATTGGTTAGTTGTGAATGTTTTGTTGAGCATCAGGATTGATTGATTGATTGTTGGTTGCTTAACGTCCAGTGGCAAATACTTCATGCATATTCAGGACGAGAACAAGTTCACAATAAATACAATAGGTAGGTTGTTGTAATAGAGGCCATCTAGGATGATGGTCGGGGAAATTTGGACTGCCACTGGAAAATGAGGGTATATTGGATAGGGACAGAAATTTTGCCTTGCAACAGGCCACCTACGGAACCCTCAAAGAGTTGTTGCAAGGGTTCTTAACGTGCAAAGAGCGTGGCACTCTCTTTACACGAGGCATCGGATTTAACGTCCCCTTCTGACGGACGTGACTGCGAACTTGATACAGCCAAACGGACGCCCCACTTCAGCAAGCGTTTTACTGCCGGTCGGGAGAAGACCAAGTGACCATATTTCTATACCCCAGTCACCCTTGGGGTTTTGCGCATCAGGATGAAATGTTGCAATATTCGGTGGCCAAGATGTATAGGGTGGTACATTCCATGGTTGACGTCATGGAACACACATGTTCATAGGGATTTAATGAGGAAACCATTGCTTAAAAGGATTTGCTGGCGGCGAGGTCAACATGTTCATATGTGAAATATGGTTGGTCATTTGAGGACTTATGATAGCGGACGGATTGGATAATGGTCTTGTCATGTCCATGTTATTCATTGGCAATTGAATATTTTGAAATGGAGGCGCAGATGAAGGTCGATCGTTCCAAGACCCATTTGGTTGACCATACTGGTGTCGTAATGGTCTGGAAGATGGCGGTGATTCATAGCAGCTTTCAAATGTTTGATAATGACCGAGAGTCCAAGATTGTTGAGATGAACTTGGTCATGAAACATGTTATCAGATGGTCTAAATTGCTCAATAACAGTAACATTTGAATAGTTCGTGCATACACTGCCTATGATTTGATTTGCTTCGGTCACCATTTTATCGGAAAAGTCTCTTCGGCTTGTAATAAGAGACACATATACTTTGGCATGTATCCAGGTTTTTGTACACATATCGAGAAGTTTAACAAATTCATCATCTTTAATACCATTTTTTTGTAGGTCTCTAGTTCCAATTTGTAGAAGTGCGTTTTTGGTATTAAATTCTGACCTCTTCTTTTCTATAAAGTTGGTACATGTAGAGGCACCTCCTCGAATGAACCGCTTGTCACACCTGGCGCCAGGTGTAAAGTGTTCTGTTTGAATTCTTCGAATGACTGAATCGCTCAGGATCAAGTGGTCACAATTATATGGATGTTTGTGTGGCGGTTTATTTTTAGGTTCGGGTTGCTTTTTGTTTCTTACAACTTCTGTCGATTCATTATTTGTAGGTTCAAGTTGCCTTTTCTTTCCCGTAACTTCTGTCCATTTATTGTCAGTTTCAATCTGATCAGTTGAGATGTCAGATAATATGTTTGAATCATGGCTAACACTTTTAGTGAACATATTTTTATCATTGTCGGTTGTTCGCCTCAAAGTAATATCTGCATCTGATTCTTCAATTTTGTGTAGATTCATTATGATACTGTGTTCAAGTGATTCGATACGATCAACTAATTTTACAATTATCTATAGTGAATTTGTGTTCTACTTGATTAGCTTTTAAGTCTTTTACAAGATTGTCGGCTACATTTGCTTTTGTTTGAAGAGAATCAATTCCAGTGGCACAATGTTTGATTTTTGCTTCTATTGTGGATAACGTTTCAGTTACCTTTGTTTTATGATTGTTTAGCATCTCGCTAATTTTGGCTGGTAAGGCATCTGGTGTTTTCATAGTTGCTTAGTGTATGTCATTTTGCTGTGTTGCAGGACTCCTATGTTTTGTTGAATTTTCAATATGATTTGATTTTCCAGATATTGTATTTGACACACGTGCACGTATGGGCTACTTGTAATCTGTTGGAGATCTTCATAACTTTTTGATTTTGTTAAATTTAACAATTGTGTCATCAGCAGAGTCATTGAAGTCCCATTTGACAATTATGTCATCGGCGGAGTCGAGCAAGTCACATTTTCGCTTTAATGTTTCAAAGAAATGGTCTGAGAATTTGCCACATTTTGCCCCTTGAAAGACGACAGATCCAGAGTGGAAAAATATTAACTTTGACAGAATTATTTCTGTCTGAACCAATATAAATTTACCCTGATTACATTGCAGGTTTGTTGTGGTTTGCAGTTGATTTAGGACTTCCCAAAATGTTCGATAATTGCGGTTTTCCACGTTGCACACGCTTTGCCTTGTGGTTTTGAAAGTAACATTATTGGTTTTGTTGCCGCATTGAACATGCTTGACAGGAATTTCCCATGCGTTTGCATCTGTTAATTCATTGTCAATATTATCAATCTCATCACCGGTAATGCAGTCTGCATATTTATCAGGTAGTTTCGTTACACGAGATTTAAACTCGTTCGCCATTTTGTTTGTTTACACGTAGAAAGTTCGTCCCAACATCCATATATAGCCGTTGTTTAAAGTTTTAAAGCATTCTTGTCATTAAGGTCTATGATAGAAATGACTGACAAGGTAGGCTATATGAATACACAGATGTAGTGGGTATATTGCTAAAAAAATATCAGGAGCAGTTCAGAAAACGTGTTTCCGCTTCAACAACCGAAAGTTGATAATTATAGAAAACTTCATCGGCTCCAACTCAAATGTGGACAATTTAATGTTAAGTGGGTCTAGAAATCTTTTGACAGCTTCCGAAGTGCTAATTTGTAACTGGACCAAATCTTTACTTTAAAATTCATTACCCAATATTTTTTTTAAAAAGGTGTCATTTCATCCCGTGACCTACTTATTGAGGCTTAAACATGAAGGAATACATTTCGAAGGAGTATAAAAAAAAATGGAAGTAACACACTGTCCACTCTGGGACTACATTCAAGGGATGACAAGTGTGGTCTCGGACCCCATTATGTAGCTCTTGTTGCGCACAATGCACAATGTGTGCCTGAATGTATGAACCAACTTGTCTTAACTACCATAATACTAACAGCGACAAAATTATTTTTATTTACCTGTTATTTCCAATAATACAGAGAAATAATAATACAATTATAAAAATGGATACAACAACATTAAATCGAGTGTACCAATAAGTGATGTTTCCATTCTGTTAAGGGTAAATTAACTAAATGCGAAGTTTACAATTGTTATTAATGAAAATAGGTTTAAAAACTAAGTACTTACAATGACAAAATTATATTTCTGTCACCTGTGTGACGTAAACAAGTTTCTCACTCTGTGTACAAAGAAATGTACCTTTAAGTTTCAGATGTTTTGCACACTCTAACGAGACACTGTTACTTAAGAAAGGCATAATGAGCCCTCATTACATGTAACAGACAAATAGTATGAAAGAGTGGCATTGAAAGACGATGAGGCAAACACAACTTTCAACTGCGAATTTCTGTTTCTTGTTGCTGTAGTATATATGAAGAAATGGTGGAACAAATTTCGAAAAAAGTTCTGTCAGTTAAATGAACATACACGTGACTTGTTTCCCTTTGGCCTTTTTAACTTTTTTGGATTCGAGCGTCACTGATGAGTCTTTTGTAGACGAAACGCGCGTCTGGCGTATATACTAAATTTAGTCCTGGTATCTATGATGAGTTTATTTCCATAGGAGCATTTATTGCATTTTTCACTTCATATTTTGAGTCCGTTTACCTTATCATAGCTACTATATCCTTCTAGTATATTTTGCTACTCTTTCACAAACAACGACCATTTTAGGCTAGGATGAAATTTGAAAAAAATAGGCAGGACAGGAATTTTGAGTTTAAAAAAAAAGGCAGGATGAGACACTTGCAAAAAAAAAGTCAGGATGACAATTTAGGTAAAAAAAAGTCAGGATAAACTAAAAAAAAAGGCAGGACCGAATAGAGTGAAAAATAAAAAGGCAGGACAGAGATTACAATTAAAAAAATGCAGGACAAAATTTTTTACCCTAGCCCCCCCCCCCCCCCCCCTTAAAAATCAAATGGTAGCTCCCTAAGCTCAATAATTTGAATGTCTATGTAACCGGTCGGCCATCATGTTTGTTGGTTTCAATATTTGAACTAGATTTTTGGGGAAAGACGGCTTCAAGCCGTCAATTCACTAATGGGGTTGGCCAGAGTATCATTCCCTCACGTCAATCATTTTGTTTTGATAGTTTGGAAACCCCCTCAAAATGTCATACTGAAATTGATGACAAGGAGAACAGATTGACTTTAAATACATTTTTTACACATTTCCCTTCTGTTTCTCATGAAATTATCGTATATTGAGCTTTTCCTTACACTATATACGTTTCTTTTACAGTCCGGAAAAATCAGTATTACGAAATATTCTAAATATATCTAACCTAGTGACGTCATTGTTGGAATGCTACACAGGGATATCCTTTGTTCAGAATCATTATAAAAATCATTCACAGTACTTGTATACTAATTTAAAATCCGTATTTGTTAAATATAAACCTAATGATGTTTGCTGTACTGTAGATGATTCACACACCAACATGAAAATGCTTGAATCTGAGGCTATAATCAGATAATATGTAGATCAACTTTCGCGGTAAACAATGTCAATGGGGATATATGAAATTGGGGAGAGAAACGGCAGTTTTCATTGTCTCGTAAATTCTGTTTTTAGAATCTTCCTCCAATTCAGGAGCACCTCAATTGATGAGTTATTTTACACTAAAATCAAAGTAAATGTTTCTGAACATTTAAAATGTGACATTTAGTAAATGATAAGTAGTCTTCTATATAAAAAAAATGTGTACCAACAAAATTATTGAAATGGTTTAAAAAAAATGTTGCTTTTTGTAGTTTATACCTATTGAGATTGGGGAGAGCAACTGCAGTTTTCATTCTTTCTGTAAAGTTATGTTTTTAGAATCTTTCTCCAATTAAGGAGCACCTCAATTGATGAGTAATTACCCACTAAAATAAAAGTTAATGTATATGAACACTAAAAATGTCACATTAAGTATATATATTGTAACGTTTTCGCTGTGTTGATATAGCGTTTTCGTTACCCTGAAGTGAAACTCTGACCCACTGACAAAACTAGACAATTCGCCAGACAAACTAATACTCGGCAATAAATACTGTTTCAAATGACTGCTCCCTTGGGTTAACTCAACCCTGTAATCCAATAGGTGTATTTTAAGATGCGTTGATTCAGAAGACAGAAATAAATAATTCGTTTAAAGTTAATGATTTAATGAAGTGTTACTATGATCAGTTATATATATATGTAATTCAGACAATTTCAATATTGTATCTCTTTTTACATCAGATCAACACAATAAATAACACTTAAATAGTATGCAAGCCAGTGAGTACTCTGGTCAAGTTCTATACACACATGTATTAAATAAACAATCTTATTAACAAGTAATTATAGAAATCTCTATAATTATATAAGTTATGTCGACTTCTCAAATGTATAAGATGCTACTCCGGGTTTTACTGTACTTTTTGTTAATATTTGACTTCGTAATATATATGTAAAGAATCGTTAATAATTGCAGTTTCTATACTATTGGTATATCGAGTAAATAATACAAGAATAACTTTAACTGTTACTTTCTCTGAAGAAAAACTATATAGACGTCTTATTGAATAGCGACTTTAAGACTCGAGACTGCGTCGGTGAGTCTGTAATTTCTGACTTTTCTGTACTTTTCAGTATATAACTTTTTGTACGTCTAATGATCTCTAATCTTTAGAGTCTCTTATAATATAAAATTATAAATCTATGTTTTACATAAAGTCAAACTCTGACAAAATATTTCCTAACCTTTCAAAAGTGCAAGTCTCAAGTTGTAAGTTACAGTGAAAAAGGATTTATTATTAGGCTTGTGATTGTAAGCAACCTTTTGCCACGGTAGTCCGATCACGACTAACGCGCTCACTGGTAGTGCAATATATATACAACAAAAAGACTTAAAAGACTTCATATTGACGTCAAAAGCGACTCGAAAGACTCTATTTCAGCGTAATATTGCCGTTCACGACAGTATTGCCGTTCACGACAGTGCACTTTGAAGGTTTACGGTAAAGCGACTCAAGTAAACATGGCGGACATTACAAGGAAAAAGAGAGACTCTGAGTCTCTAGAAACTTGACCAGGTTAACTAATTCACTCAATATAATTATACATAGAGATTAAAACAACATAATACAATCATCAACAAATATATAAAGGTAGGTCCAGTATAAGGAAATTCTGTATTTACACTACAAAAATAAATAGAAAGGCGACTCAGTTTCAGGTGGGACTTGACGTTATATTTATCTTTGCTCAAGTTACTGTTCATATCTAATATAACTTATTCTAATAAAAAGAAACATATTCAAAAATTTATAAGTATCCAATACGGTTTAAACAGATTTAACTTGATGAAAAGGGGGAGGGGACTCAAACTGTTGAACAACGAGGCCGAAATCCGTTACATTGCCCCCTTCTTTAAAAAAATTGTCCGACCTCGGACAAGTTGATTTACTAAAATATTTTTTTAGCATTAATAAATATAAATACCTTTATAATACACATTTCTTCAAAATTGATTCAATAAATACAATAAATAAATGCACTTTATATACAACTTTGCATATTCTCAACACACAACACTCTAAACTGGAATGAAACATCTAAGTTTCATTAATATGTTCGTAATAACCAATCCCTTCCCAAACTATCAAAAAACTTTACCCAACCCAAAAAAGTTTCCTAATTACTCTTCCTTAAATATAAATTTTTACATAATAACTAATTTCTAAAAGCCTATAATTGTCCGAATATAAAACTGTTTTAATGATAAAAGTCAAAATCCATGTATTCTTCCTCTATGTCCAGCTCTAGTTCTTCTTCTGTGTCTTTTCCCATTACCACTCTACAATCTTCTGTTTGGACCTCACTCTCTTTCTTAATAACTCTCCTCGTCTGGGTGGCTGTTGTTGTAAGCACAACAAGCTTATCATCTGTTTGCGTACTGGTTTGTTGAACTTGACGCTCTTCTGTCTGTGTGTCTTCTGACTTCAAAATTTGGAAAGATGGATCTGGTACCCATGTAGCAGACAGTTTGTAAACTGTCCCATCTGGCAGAATACACATTTCCTCTTTCTTAACACATCCATATCCTACTGGCAATACACTGCCTGTATATTTTCCTGTCTTATTTGCCTTCTCGGCCATTAGCATGCACTTGGAAGCTTCATAGGAACACTGGAAGCGGGAGGGTGGAGCCTGAAATCTGTCTTCAGGACAGACTTCATCCCCAATAGCTGGCAAAGCCAAATGCCTACTATCCCTCAAAGTAGTAGTAACTGTGGATGGTTCTGGTGTTGGTTTCTCAGGTACCATACTAGTTTCTTCTCTGGGCTCTTCCACAGCCTGTCTTGTAGGAGAGTCAAAAGATCTACTAAGTTCTTGACAGGTGACACGGAGCTGTAATCCTCAATTCCCAAGGAAATGCTACAAGGGGATATTTCGGACAATGGAGAAATAGGTTTAATAGACCTTGTCAATATAGGTGTTGTTGGTGGTGTTACTTCTCTTGGTCTAGTGACTGTGCAACTTTGTCTTGTATTAAAATTAGAGGTTGGCACTGGATTTCTTGTCGGAGTTTCTGGGATTACAAGTTCTCTCGTTGTTGGTTCTTGGATTCAGGATATGTCTATGGACATTCTTTTCATGCTCAATCAGGCGGAACCTCTTACTTGTTGGTACCAAGTAAGAGCAAAATCTGCACTGAAGCATCTTCTTAGGATGTTTGTCCCTTACATGTCTTGTTAATCGACTTCTTAGGTTGTACTGAGCACCACAGTGAAAGCAGAAGAAAACCATCTGAAGTATAAAAATACTGTTCTGAGAATATATTCAATTTAAACATACAGCACAGTTGACCAGTACCCATAATTTTGCTTGCATACTTTGGTAAGTATTTATACTTAAATTTCTGTTTTTCATTTTATTAAAAAAATGAAACACATTACTTTTTATTAACACACAGCAATAAACCTCTCTATGATTAATATATATGAACACACAAAATGCATTCTTCATTTATTCAAACACATTTACTAACTTTCAAATTTCAAATACGAATTTGAAACACATTTTATTTATTTTTCAGATACCAGCGGCAATCACAGTGTTAACAGTATTGTCAGTTCTTTGATTTTCTTGTTCGTTGACCCTTTTTTGAACATCACCAAAGAATGGTTTTAGCCTATCATGATGCACAATTTGCATTTTAGACGTTGCTGTCTTTAATCTTATATATTAAATCCGATATAACTTCTACAACAAAGTATGGCCCATCCCAATTCCTTTGTAACTTTGGACTCAGTTTTGGCTTTCGATTAAAAGTATAAAGCCATACTACATCGCCTGTCTTGTATGTGTTCTCATGTGCCTTAACATCATACTGACGTTTTTGTTTGTCACTATTTTTAGAAATATTTTGTCGTGCTTTAGCAGACACTTTCCATATGCCTTCCTGCATATTTTTAACATCATCATTGTGTGATACTGTTTCGTCGGGATATTCAATTTCCTGGGGGTGGGGACCATATATCAAGTCAACTGCGAATTGTATTTCTCTGCCTAGCATAAACATACTAGGACTAAACTTAGTCGTTTCATGTTCTGATGAGTTGTAAGCCATTAAAGCCCAAGGAAGTTGCTCATCCCAATCCCTTTGATGTTTGCTGATATATTTACTAATTGTATTTTCAAGAGTTCTATTGTAACGCTCCACAAGACCATTGCTCTGTGGCCTAAATGACGTAGTCCTTGTTTTGTCAATTTTTAACTTAGCACAAAGTTCCTTAAATAAACCAGACTCAAATTGTCTCCCTTGATCTGAGTGCATTTGACAAGGTATTCCAAATCTACAGAAGAAATGGTTAACTAAATTATCAACTATGGTAGTAGTTTCCATATCTGGCATGGGAAAGCCTTCTACCCATTTAGTAAAATAATCTGTTACAATCAAAGCATATTTGTTATTTTTATATGAAATCGGTAAGGGTCCTATTATATCTAAGGCAACTCTTTCTATTGGAGCACCCACATTATATTGTTTCATTTTGCTTTTAGCTTTTCTGGGAGGCTGTTTGCGTGAATTGCAAACAATACAGTTTTGCACCCATTTGGTTATTTCATCTTTATGATTAACCCAATAAAATCTATTCTGTGCTCTGGCTACAGTTTTGTGAATGCCAAAATGGCCAACTTGTATGTCATCATGTAACATTTTCATAATATTTTCTTTCCAGATTTCAGGGACTATGAATTGTAAATTACTTTCTTCAGTGGTAGTGTTTATCCACTTTCGGTACAACAGATTGTTTATTAGTACAATGCGATCCCACTGAGACCAGTATTTCTTAAGTTTTACATCGTGTAAAGCCACATCGGCCCATTCAGGTCTGTTATTATTATGAGACTTCAGACGGAATAAATTGAACAACACATTGTCGCTCTTTTGAGCTTCAAACATTTCTTCATTTGTTTTATGCTCATACCACATAGCTGAGTCTGTTTTATTTGAACAAGAAGCCTCTTGAAAGTCCTGCACTTTAGCCATTCTTAAAAAGTCAACCGTTTCAAAAGTTTCATCGGAATTATCAATTTCTTTTTGATCCTGTTTTGAACAATGACTACATGGAAAACATTGTCTGCAAGACAAACCGTCTGCATTACTATGTTGTTTACACCAGGGCGGTGACGAATTTCAAAATTATATGTGTTTAAAGTCTCAAGCCATCTGGCCATTTGACCTTCAGGATTTTTGAACCTGAGAAGCCAAGTTAAAGCTCCATGATCTGTTCGTACTTTAAAATGTGTACCATAGAGATAGTGATGAAAATGTTTAATGCTTAATATTACAGCCAAAAGTTCTCGTCTTGTTACACAGTATTGTCTTTGCGCTTTACTGAGGGATTTACTGTAATATGCTACTACAACCTCTTTGCCTTCATGAATTTGAGAAAGGACTGCACCAATTCCGAAACCACTAGCATCCGTATCTAGTATGAATTGTTTTGTCATATCAGGGTAGCCTAAAATTGGTGCAGACATTAAAGTCATTTGGAGTTTCTCAAAAGCTTCATTACATTCATTGGTCCAATCAAAAGTACAATATTTCTCTGTTAATTTATGAAGTGGTCTTGCAATTTCAGCAAAACTTTTAATAAATTTGCGGTAATACGAACATGTTCCTAGAAAACTTCGAACATCTGTCATTGATTTTGGCAATGGCCATGTTTTTACACAAGCAATTTTATCAGGGTCTGTTGCTATACCCTCACTTGAGACAATATGTCCTAGGAAAGAAACTTGTTTCTGAAACAAACTACATTTTTAGGTGAGACTTTTAGTCCTTGTAGTGCTATTCTATCTAATACATCACTTAGTCTTGATAAATGAGATTCAAATGAATCTGAAAACACTATTATATCATCAATATAAATCAGACATGTCTGCCAATTAAGGCCAGCCAAAGTATACTCCATTAGGCGTTGAAAAGTGGCAACCCCATTACAAAGACCGATAGGCATTACGTTAAAATGAAATAGCCCTTTTGTGCTGGTAAAAGCTGTTTTCTCCTTATCATTTTCGTCCATCTCAACTTGCCAATATCCACTTGAAAGATCAAGTACACTCAGCCATTTAGAGCCTCTCAGAGCATCCAGAGAGTCGTCTATGCGGCATAAAGGGTACGAGTCCTTAATTGTAAGGCTATTTATGGGTCTAAAATCTATACAAATTTTCGTGGAGCCATCTTTGTTAGTCACAGGCACTATACAAGATGCCCAGGGACTTTTTTTTGAAAGGCTCAATTATTTTACCGTCCAAAAGACGTTGAATTTCTTTATCGACTTCATCCCTTTTTGTGAGAGGTAAACGCCTAGGGGGTTGCTTAACTGGTTTGGCATTACCAGTGTCAATTTTATGTTTAATGGCAGTAGCCCTTCCAAAATCATCTTTATTTTTAGAAAATGTTTGAATGTGTCTTTTTAAAAGAGACTCTAACTGATCAATTTGACCCTCATTCAAAAGTTCACTGCTCCTTAATTTCAAACCTTGCAAAAGACTAGGTAATTCATTTACTTCGTCACATGATGATGAACTCAACCGCCTGAGTTTTTCTGACCTTGGTTCGTTGGAGACTGAACCTGTGTCAATAAGTTCACATGTTGCAACATGCGTGAAAGGCTGCATTATTTGTTCATATTTTCTTAAGTTAACCATTCGTATAGGTACTTGACCACAACTGGGGTCCACTAGTGCTTTAGCAACTAGTAAAGTATCAGTATGTTTTGATGGTATTGGTTCAACTATAGCATTCATTATACTACTAGAATCACCTTCAACAATTCCTGATATGATAACTTCTTTATTGGGTGGAATAGTGAGTTTGTCACTAAGTTTTATTTTAAAAGTTGAACTCATTTGACTCTCTTTTATACAATCTATTTTTTAGGTCCTTCAATAATAGTACACCCTTGCCCATGTCTATGGTACAGTTATTTTTATGTAAAAAATCGTAACCAATTACTGCTGGCACGTCAATCTCTGCTACAGTAAATTTTTGAATAATGGTATAATTTCCTATTTTGATAGGTAAATCTACATGACCCATTGTGTTTACGAAACTACCATCAGCCAAGCAATGTACATGTATTTTCATTTAAGTCAACAAACCAAACAGGTATCCTTTTCATTAAGGTAGGGTCCTTCACAATAGGTGACTGTTTTCTCCAACTGTGTAACAAATCTATTCGTCACCTGTAATGTTCTGAACACCATTCTATTTCTCTTTCCAGATCGTTCATACCCACGCACTGTTACTCGGTTCAAGCTAAAACGTTTAATTCTTGGCAATTTAATGGTTCCATGGATTTCGCTCTGTCTCATTTCAAGGGCAACGTTCAATTTGTCTACTTGCTTTCCTCCATGATTATCTAGTAAGAATGCATCAGATATGTTTCGTCGGCCAATATAATATCAAGCGTGAACTGAAAATCACTAGGAAATTTCCATCCAGAGACCACTAATAGTGATGATGCAATTCAATTGTCATTAAAGACTAACACGTATTTAGTAATGACGCAATATCTCGGACCTTTTAATTGCAAATTTCTACTACATAAACAGTACATATGTCAAGATAAATATATTGTAAAAGTTTATTAGCTGTTTAGTTATACCAATGTGCAATTTTTACCCACCATTACATATTACTTTAACCTTTTACTCACCATTACCCAGTGCTTAACCCTTACACCTTTGTTCACCCTTACCCTGTTTTTAACCCATAACCTTTAACTCACCATTACAACAACCCTAATCACCAATCCTGCAGTCGGCAAATCCCATGCATGAACTCACAACACTTCATCCACCATTGACAGATGTTAACATCCTGTCGTTTCCCCATCGGAACTTTTACTCGCACGTTTTCATTCTGACCTATATTAGCCATTATCAACATTGGTTTACTCACTATTACCTACTCCCCATTTCTCACCATTATTCAGACGCTATCAATACTGGATAATTCACCGCATTTGGTATAAAATACAATATGATACATCACCTACGGTCATCCTGATATTACTTTAGATCCTACAAACAACGAATTGTAATGTCTAAATTGTAATAATCGTTATGTTTGCGAACAAAATTATGTTTGCAATGTTTACAGTAAACTCTAACTGTATTTTTGATATTTCAGATGGAGATCAACGATGAAGAGCAGGACTTCTTAGATACCGTTGAAGAAAAATGCACATTTTGCAAATACTTTTGATAATTATGACTCTATTGTCGGATTTTTACACCGAAGTGAACGTATATATGCTAGAAGTATAGCTCTAACACTAGCCGAACAACACATGCTTTTACAAATGGATACTGACATTGATGGTTGTGTTGTCGACTCGCTACTTTGGAAGCCATAAAGATGACAGTTAGACATCTAACACTGTGCCCAAAAGGTCAAATAAATGTATCAAATTTGAAAACAGTTTTGAAAAAGCATTTAGATCTGACAGCATATACACAAGCGGATATGACAGAGCATTGTCAGTGGCTCCGTTGTTTCTCCAGAAAAAAGCTATCGACAAAAATCATATGTCGTATTGATGCCTCTAATTTCAAGTTCATTCTTACCACATTCAGTATATACGCTATGTGGTGTAAGATCCTGTTTCAAGCATTCTACAGACAATTTATGAACAACGCACAAGTTAGGTCTGTGTTAATCAGTTCCACATATTGATTTTCTGCAATTATTGCATATGAAGGTGTCTCTTTCCGGGTTATACCGATCGACACATTCAATCAAATCGTCTTGAGTACATTCAAAAGCGAAGAAAATGTAAAACTTGGGGTTTGATGTCATCTTTATCTGAGATTACTGCATTATCATATAGAGTGTTTTCTGTAAATTGTTCACCTTCCCAAACAGAAGGAATCAGAGATGTCTGCTGAGTGTTGTACGACTGGTGTGGGTATAATCAACTGATTTTGGCCCCATCATAATTCAATATTGATTGATTGTTGGTTGCTTAACGTCCAGGGCAAATATTTCATGCATTTTCAGGACGAGAACAAGTTCACAATAAATACAATAGGTAGGTCTTGTCATATTAGAGGCCATTTGGGCTGATGGTCGGGAAATTTGGATTGCCACTGGAAAATAAGGTTATGTTGGATAGGGACAGCAAGTTTGCCTTGCAACAATCCACATACGGACCCCTCACAGAGGTGCTGCAAGGGTTCTTAACGTGAAAAGATATCATTAATTAAATAGGTACAAAATTAAATTTTGATTTCTCGAAATAAAAAAAAAACCCGCAGAATAATGACACATCAAGATCTTATTAGTTATGAAAGCTGCAAGGATTATAATTGAGTACGCATAATTTAGTACGCCAGACGCGCGCTTCATCTACATAGACTCTAATAATCTTTAAAAATAGAACAACAAACAAACAAATATATTTTCATGGCGCCCAAAACTTAGCAGAATAATTACAATATATTTTTCAAAAATAATGTTAAGTAAATTAAAATTAGGTTAAAAGTACATAATATGATTGATTTTTTGATTCAATCGATTAATATAAAATATCAAAGCAAATGAAGTAAGTAATTTGTAATAATTAAAATATTAATACATATAATTTGACCCATTGCCTGTAACTGTGGTCCCTTTATTGAACAGCACAACTCGTAGTTTACAAATAATTTATTAAATGTAAAAGAAAAAGCTATGTAAATGCAATTTGTTGGGATATAATGCATGCTTTTTCTAAATATTTGTCTAGTCTGTTAATTTTATATTCTAGTACATATATTTAGATGACTTATTGTAACCATATTACTAATAATACACCATTTGTATCTCCGACGACCATTTATCACCGACCAGTCGACGGTATTTACTACGTTCTGTACGCACACCATACTTTTAACATCTCATAAAACTCCGCACAAGCGTGTGATTTACTCAATGGCCATGTGTTGACTGTATAACAACTCAATTGGTGAATAACTGGTGCTCTCATTTGGCACCTCTCTCTATGCAAATAATAAGTAGGCTATATATTCATCTGATGTTTGTAGCTTAAATCGTGCACATGCTTTCAGCATTTTCTTCAAAACGCCATAGAACTTTTCACAAAGTCCATTACACATTGCATGAAAAGGACTAGCACGTAACTTGCTTATTTGTTATAGTCTACATACCTGAAATAAATGTTTTACTTAATCATCATTAGCAACATAACTGAAATAAATGTTTCTACTTAATCATCATTAGAAACATACCTGAAATAAATGTTTTTACTTAATCATCATTAGAAACATACCTGAAATAAATGTTTTACTTAATCATCATTAGCAACATAACTGAAATAAATGTTTTTACTTAATCATCATTAGAAACATACCTGAAATAAATGTTTTTACTTAATCATCATTAGAAACATACCTGAAATAAATGTTTTACTTAATCATCATTAGCAACAATGTCTGTCATAATATTTTTATGTTATGTGCATTGATGTTACCGGTATCCAATGTCTGCAATCATTGAGGTTCAGCTAGGGTTGGGCTGTCTCCAATTGCTGACTTACTGAAATCATCCGCAATCCGCTGACCAAAACCAAACATGAAATCCGGTCCTGAAAAATTAAAGCATTTTTGTTTTGCTCTTAAACCTAATGTCAAGAGCAATTTCACCATCTTCTGCCATTTTATCAAGAACTTTCTCTATCTTCTCCCATCTTTCGTCACTCTTTTTATTACCAGATTCCTGGCAAGTGGCCTTTGTCATCTTCACTTTTATAAATCCCCATCTTGTTATAGGCCTCCACCACTGCATACGAGTCCTTGATATGAAGTTTTTTTTATCTGTGTTGTCATTTGGAGACATGAAATATACATCTTCTGTGTACCTGAATAGTGCTAGATTTCTGTACCCTATACTTTCATACATTTACTCTTAAATTGTGCATGCAGTTACTCCTGTGAGTGAATACTAAATACCTCAAACACAATACATGTACATGAACCTTAGTAGTTAACAACAAGATTGTAAGGTTACCTCTGATATAATAAATGTAGATACACATGTACATGTATACTAAATGTATTGTACTTACCCTTGCTCTTACATGTCCTCTGTACATCATGACACTATTAATTGTTTGTAAGGTGTTCATCTGCCAGTTTCTACTGAGAAGTATTACACCCATATTGGTCACCATTCTTTGGGTCTTCGCTAATTTGTCCTTTTTACTATTTCCAATCAAAGCACTTAAAATATCCATTAACACTGTTCGGGACAAATTTGCCATTCCGGTATCGGCAAATCTGACTTTGTCGGTTTACAAGATATCCAAAAAAAAATTTGCCCAGTGATAGATTATTGAAAAATTAAAAAAATGCCATATGTCCCAACTTGTCACTGTTGTCACTCTTGTCACTGCAGCTGATTAAAAGTACATTTCCCATGGGAAATTGATAATTCCAATGGGAATATTATAATTTCCCATGGGAACATCGGAAGTTCCCATAGGAACTTTAAAGTTCCCATGGGAAAAGATGAATACAAAAAGTTCCCATGGGAATTAATTCTTCCCATGGGAACAAATTTTCTTCCCATGGGAACAATATTTCTTCCCATGGGAACAATTTTTCTTCCCATGGGAACAATTTTTTTTCACATAGGAACAATTTTTCTTCCCATGGGAACATACTATATTACAATACAAACATTATTTTCCATTTGAATTTTTTTCTTCAGAAAAATTACAATTTGTTGCAAATACTGGATATATGAGAATAAAAGAGAATATACTTCTGCCTTAGCTGGATGGAAAGCTGTAGGGCATAACACATTTTTGGAACCTTGTGAAACATCTCAGAAAAGTAGATT
>NW_027269150.1:0-11801 GCF_963676685.1 Mytilus edulis
AAAGCGCAATCTTTGGTTACAATGGCGAAGCTAATGGAGTACAAATTTAAGACCGCAACATGTTTAGTGTCAAAATGTGTATATTTGGTTGCTAAGGACAGTAAACAATAAAATAAACATAAATTGCATTCCTAGCAGATTTTTTACCTTCAGAACTAAAACAGGAACATAAAAGACTAAAGATTTGTGGTCAATTTTATCTTAAAAAGTGCATTTCTGTGCTTTCTGATGTGCCATAAGGTAGCACTCCACAGTTAGAAAATAAAATTAAAAATGAGCCACAAAATGTTTTATCATCTCCTATTCCTGGATTTCTAATACATTAACCTAACTGTTTGTGTTGTACATGTGCATATGTATGTGATCAGTATATTCCATAGATTTGATTTTCAAAAGTTAAAAGAGTGAAAATAAATTCCTTTTATGTGTATCCATGGTAACATTCTGCATTTATTTACCATAAAATATTGCAAAAAAGGGGGGTGGACATGTCACATATCCCCCCAAAATTTGGATCAAACTAGAATTTCAATGCCTTTGAGTAATACCTTTTTAGAAACTGTTTTCATAAATCTTCCTAATGATCAAATAAAAAATGGGTGTCTTTCGCCTCATTTTTTCGTAAAATCCAATCACAAAGTTCGTGCGATAAAAAGTTGGAAAAAAACATTACAATAATTGCCGGACCAATGTATGGTAGGGGACATGCAAATACGGACTGTCATACAGAAAACAGCCTATATTACATACATTACATACTCTTGATGTTCATATAAACCCAATACAAAGGCTATTTTAATACTCAGCTATCCAAAAATGAATTTTATTGCACACTAGCTCTCATATTTGAAAAATCCACAGGGGCCAAAATGCGAAACTACACACCTAACTGTGGAGTGCTACCTTAAGGTGAAATTTTTCCCCTTCTGCCTCAATTTTTATTATATTTTCTGTGTTCTACTAGCTGTTACGATGAAAATGGTACCTTAGTTTTTAGAATTGGTTCAGTAATAAAGATTTTATGAAGGTTAGCAGTTGATGTTGAAACGCGACAAAAGGTGATTTAAAAATAAATGCTGGATCATAGTGAAAAACTTCAAGTCTGTCTCATTTTTGGGTAAATTTCTAAAACTTTTCCCATTATCTTAATTTAAAATCATAAAATTACCTTAAAAGAGGACAAATTGTACAATTTTTTGGTATTTGAAAGCACTTATAGGTCAATTTTGCTGTAAATAGCATACCTAACCATGGTTTAGAAGCTCTCAAGCAGGGTATAAATTTCTAGCAGTACTGGCATCATTAAATTTAATTAATGCCAAATTATAATATAAAATCCTGCTAAAAATGTTTATTTAACTTATTCGCATTCAAAAATATAAAGTGATACATTCTGAGGATATCCTATAAAGCGCAATCTTTGGTTACAATGGCGAAGCTAATGGAGTACAAATTTAAGACCGCAACATGTTTAAGTGTCAAAATGTGTATATTTGGTTGCTAAGGACAGTAAACAATAAAATAAACATAAATTGCATTCCTAGCAGATTTTTTACCTTCAGAACTAAAACAGGAACATAAAAGACTAAAGATTTGTGGTCAATTTTATCTTAAAAAGTGCATTTCTGTGCTTTCTGATGTGCCATAAGGTAGCACTCCACAGTTAGAAAATAAAATTAAAAATGAGCCACAAAATGTTTTATCATCTCCTATTCCTGGATTTCTAATACATTAACCTAACTGTTTGTGTTGTACATGTGCATATGTATGTGATCAGTATATTCCATAGATTTGATTTTCAAAAGTTAAAAGAGTGAAAATAAATTCCTTTTATGTGTATCCATGGTAACATTCTGCATTTATTTACCATAAAATATTGCAAAAAGGGGGGTGGACATGTCACATATCCCCCCAAAATTTGGATCAAACTAGAATTTCAATGCCTTTGAGTAATACCTTTTTAGAAACTGTTTTCATAAATCTTCCTAATGATCAAATAAAAAATGGGTGTCTTTCGCCTCATTTTTTTCGTAAAATCCAATCACAAAGTTCGTGCGATAAAAAGTTGGAAAAAAACATTACAATAATTGCCGGACCAATGTATGGTAGGGACATGCAAATACGGACTGTCATACAGAAAACAGCCTATATTACATACATTACATACTCTTGATGTTCATATAAACCCAATACAAAGGCTATTTTAATACTCAGCTATCCAAAAATGAATTTTATTGCACACTAGCTCTCATATTTGAAAAATCCACAGGGGCCAAAATGCGAAACTACACACCTAACTGTGGAGTGCTACCTTAAGGTGAAATTTTTCCCCTTCTGCCTCAATTTTTATTATATTTTCTGTGTTCTACTAGCTGTTACGATGAAAATGGTACCTTAGTTTTTAGAATTGGTTCAGTAATAAAGATTTTATGAAGGTTAGCAGTTGATGTTGAAACGCGACAAAAGGTGATTTAAAAATAAATGCTGGATCATAGTGAAAAAACTTCAAGTCTGTCTCATTTTTGGGTAAATTTCTAAAACTTTTCCCATTATCTTAATTTAAAATCATAAAATTACCTTAAAAGAGGACAAATTGTACAATTTTTTGGTATTTGAAAGCACTTATAGGTCAATTTTGCTGTAAATAGCATACCTAACCATGGTTTAGAAGCTCTCAAGCAGGGTATAAATTTCTAGCAGTACTGGCATCATTAAATTTAATTAATGCCAAATTATAATATAAAATCCTGCTAAAAATGTTTATTTAACTTATTCGCATTCAAAAATATAAAGTGATACATTCTGAGGATATCCTATAAAGCGCAATCTTTGGTTACAATGGCGAAGCTAATGGAGTACAAATTTAAGACCGCAACATGTTTAAGTGTCAAAATGTGTATATTTGGTTGCTAAGGACAGTAAACAATAAAATAAACATAAATTGCATTCCTAGCAGATTTTTTACCTTCAGAACTAAAACAGGAACATAAAAGACTAAAGATTTGTGGTCAATTTTATCTTAAAAAGTGCATTTCTGTGCTTTCTGATGTGCCATAAGGTAGCACTCCACAGTTAGAAAATAAAATTAAAAATGAGCCACAAAATGTTTTATCATCTCCTATTCCTGGATTTCTAATACATTAACCTAACTGTTTGTGTTGTACATGTGCATATGTATGTGATCAGTATATTCCATAGATTTGATTTTCAAAAGTTAAAAGAGTGAAAATAAATTCCTTTTATGTGTATCCATGGTAACATTCTGCATTTATTTACCATAAAATATTGCAAAAAGGGGGGTGGACATGTCACATATCCCCCAAAATTTGGATCAAACTAGAATTTCAATGCCTTTGAGTAATACCTTTTTAGAAACTGTTTTCATAAATCTTCCTAATGATCAAATAAAAAATGGGTGTCTTTCGCCTCATTTTTTCGTAAAATCCAATCACAAAGTTCGTGCGATAAAAAGTTGGAAAAAAAACATTACAATAATTGCCGGACCAATGTATGGTAGGGACATGCAAATACGGACTGTCATACAGAAAACAGCCTATATTACATACATTACATACTCTTGATGTTCATATAAACCCAATACAAAGGCTATTTTAATACTCAGCTATCCAAAAATGAATTTTATTGCACACTAGCTCTCATATTTGAAAAATCCACAGGGGCCAAAATGCGAAACTACACACCTAACTGTGGAGTGCTACCTTAAGGTGAAATTTTTCCCCTTCTGCCTCAATTTTTATTATATTTTCTGTGTTCTACTAGCTGTTACGATGAAAATGGTACCTTAGTTTTTAGAATTGGTTCAGTAATAAAGATTTTATGAAGGTTAGCAGTTGATGTTGAAACGCGACAAAAGGTGATTTAAAAATAAATGCTGGATCATAGTGAAAAACTTCAAGTCTGTCTCATTTTTGGGTAAATTTCTAAAACTTTTCCCATTATCTTAATTTAAAATCATAAAATTACCTTAAAAGAGGACAAATTGTACAATTTTTTGGTATTTGAAAGCACTTATAGGTCAATTTTGCTGTAAATAGCATACCTAACCATGGTTTAGAAGCTCTCAAGCAGGGTATAAATTTCTAGCAGTACTGGCATCATTAAATTTAATTAATGCCAAATTATAATATAAAATCCTGCTAAAAATGTTTATTTAATTTATTCGCATTCAAAAATATAAAGTGATACATTCTGAGGATATCCTATAAAGCGCAATCTTTGGTTACAATGGCGAAGCTAATGGAGTACAAATTTAAGACCGCAACATGTTTAAGTGTCAAAATGTGTATATTTGGTTGCTAAGGACAGTAAACAATAAAATAAACATAAATTGCATTCCTAGCAGATTTTTTACCTTCAGAACTAAAACAGGAACATAAAAGACTAAAGATTTGTGGTCAATTTTATCTTAAAAAGTGCATTTCTGTGCTTTCTGATGTGCCATAAGGTAGCACTCCACAGTTAGAAAATAAAATTAAAAATGAGCCACAAAATGTTTTATCATCTCCTATTCCTGGATTTCTAATACATTAACCTAACTGTTTGTGTTGTACATGTGCATATGTATGTGATCAGTATATTCCATAGATTTGATTTTCAAAAGTTAAAAGAGTGAAAATAAATTCCTTTTATGTGTATCCATGGTAACATTCTGCATTTATTTACCATAAAATATTGCAAAAAGGGGGGTGGACATGTCACATATCCCCCCAAAATTTGGATCAAACTAGAATTTCAATGCCTTTGAGTAATACCTTTTTAGAAACTGTTTTCATAAATCTTCCTAATGATCAAATAAAAAATGGGTGTCTTTCGCCTCATTTTTTCGTAAAATCCAATCACAAAGTTCGTGCGATAAAAAGTTGGAAAAAAACATTACAATAATTGCCGGACCAATGTATGGTAGGGACATGCAAATACGGACTGTCATACAGAAAACAGCCTATATTACATACATTACATACTCTTGATGTTCATATAAACCCAATACAAAGGCTATTTTAATACTCAGCTATCCAAAAATGAATTTTATTGCACACTAGCTCTCATATTTGAAAAATCCACAGGGGCCAAAATGCGAAACTACACACCTAACTGTGGAGTGCTACCTTAAGGTGAAATTTTTCCCCTTCTGCCTCAATTTTTATTATATTTTCTGTGTTCTACTAGCTGTTACGATGAAAATGGTACCTTAGTTTTTAGAATTGGTTCAGTAATAAAGATTTTATGAAGGTTAGCAGTTGATGTTGAAACGCGACAAAAGGTGATTTAAAAAATAAATGCTGGATCATAGTGAAAAACTTCAAGTCTGTCTCATTTTTGGGTAAATTTCTAAAACTTTTCCCATTATCTTAATTTAAAATCATAAAATTACCTTAAAAGAGGACAAATTGTACAATTTTTTGGTATTTGAAAGCACTTATAGGTCAATTTTGCTGTAAATAGCATACCTAACCATGGTTTAGAAGCTCTCAAGCAGGGTATAAATTTCTAGCAGTACTGGCATCATTAAATTTAATTAATGCCAAATTATAATATAAAATCCTGCTAAAAATGTTTATTTAACTTATTCGCATTCAAAAATATAAAGTGATACATTCTGAGGATATCCTATAAAGCGCAATCTTTGGTTACAATGGCGAAGCTAATGGAGTACAAATTTAAGACCGCAACATGTTTAAGTGTCAAAATGTGTATATTTGGTTGCTAAGGACAGTAAACAATAAAATAAACATAAATTGCATTCCTAGCAGATTTTTTACCTTCAGAACTAAAACAGGAACATAAAAGACTAAAGATTTGTGGTCAATTTTATCTTAAAAAGTGCATTTCTGTGCTTTCTGATGTGCCATAAGGTAGCACTCCACAGTTAGAAAATAAAATTAAAAATGAGCCACAAAATGTTTTATCATCTCCTATTCCTGGATTTCTAATACATTAACCTAACTGTTTGTGTTGTACATGTGCATATGTATGTGATCAGTATATTCCATAGATTTGATTTTCAAAAGTTAAAAGAGTGAAAAATAAATTCCTTTTATGTGTATCCATGGTAACATTCTGCATTTATTTACCATAAAATATTGCAAAAAGGGGGGTGGACATGTCACATATCCCCCCAAAATTTGGATCAAACTAGAATTTCAATGCCTTTGAGTAATACCTTTTTAGAAACTGTTTTCATAAATCTTCCTAATGATCAAATAAAAAATGGGTGTCTTTCGCCTCATTTTTTCGTAAAATCCAATCACAAAGTTCGTGCGATAAAAAGTTGGAAAAAAAACATTACAATAATTGCCGGACCAATGTATGGTAGGGACATGCAAATACGGACTGTCATACAGAAAACAGCCTATATTACATACATTACATACTCTTGATGTTCATATAAACCCAATACAAAGGCTATTTTAATACTCAGCTATCCAAAAATGAATTTTATTGCACACTAGCTCTCATATTTGAAAAATCCACAGGGGCCAAAATGCGAAACTACACACCTAACTGTGGAGTGCTACCTTAAGGTGAAATTTTTCCCCTTCTGCCTCAATTTTTATTATATTTTCTGTGTTCTACTAGCTGTTACGATGAAAATGGTACCTTAGTTTTTAGAATTGGTTCAGTAATAAAGATTTTATGAAGGTTAGCAGTTGATGTTGAAACGCGACAAAAGGTGATTTAAAAAATAAATGCTGGATCATAGTGAAAAACTTCAAGTCTGTCTCATTTTTGGGTAAATTTCTAAAACTTTTCCCATTATCTTAATTTAAAATCATAAAATTACCTTAAAAGAGGACAAATTGTACAATTTTTTGGTATTTGAAAGCACTTATAGGTCAATTTTGCTGTAAATAGCATACCTAACCATGGTTTAGAAGCTCTCAAGCAGGGTATAAATTTCTAGCAGTACTGGCATCATTAAATTTAATTAATGCCAAATTATAATATAAAATCCTGCTAAAAATGTTTATTTAACTTATTCGCATTCAAAAATATAAAGTGATACATTCTGAGGATATCCTATAAAGCGCAATCTTTGGTTACAATGGCGAAGCTAATGGAGTACAAATTTAAGACCGCAACATGTTTAAGTGTCAAAATGTGTATATTTGGTTGCTAAGGACAGTAAACAATAAAATAAACATAAATTGCATTCCTAGCAGATTTTTTACCTTCAGAACTAAAACAGGAACATAAAAGACTAAAGATTTGTGGTCAATTTTATCTTAAAAAGTGCATTTCTGTGCTTTCTGATGTGCCATAAGGTAGCACTCCACAGTTAGAAAATAAAATTAAAAATGAGCCACAAAATGTTTTATCATCTCCTATTCCTGGATTTCTAATACATTAACCTAACTGTTTGTGTTGTACATGTGCATATGTATGTGATCAGTATATTCCATAGATTTGATTTTCAAAAGTTAAAAGAGTGAAAATAAATTCCTTTTATGTGTATCCATGGTAACATTCTGCATTTATTTACCATAAAATATTGCAAAAAGGGGGGTGGACATGTCACATATCCCCCCAAAATTTGGATCAAACTAGAATTTCAATGCCTTTGAGTAATACCTTTTTAGAAACTGTTTTCATAAATCTTCCTAATGATCAAATAAAAAATGGGTGTCTTTCGCCTCATTTTTTCGTAAAATCCAATCACAAAGTTCGTGCGATAAAAAGTTGGAAAAAAACATTACAATAATTGCCGGACCAATGTATGGTAGGGACATGCAAATACGGACTGTCATACAGAAAACAGCCTATATTACATACATTACATACTCTTGATGTTCATATAAACCCAATACAAAGGCTATTTTAATACTCAGCTATCCAAAAATGAATTTTATTGCACACTAGCTCTCATATTTGAAAAATCCACAGGGGCCAAAATGCGAAACTACACACCTAACTGTGGAGTGCTACCTTAAGGTGAAATTTTTCCCCTTCTGCCTCAATTTTTATTATATTTTCTGTGTTCTACTAGCTGTTACGATGAAAATGGTACCTTAGTTTTTAGAATTGGTTCAGTAATAAAGATTTTATGAAGGTTAGCAGTTGATGTTGAAACGCGACAAAAGGTGATTTAAAAATAAATGCTGGATCATAGTGAAAAACTTCAAGTCTGTCTCATTTTTGGGTAAATTTCTAAAACTTTTCCCATTATCTTAATTTAAAATCATAAAATTACCTTAAAAGAGGACAAATTGTACAATTTTTTGGTATTTGAAAGCACTTATAGGTCAATTTTGCTGTAAATAGCATACCTAACCATGGTTTAGAAGCTCTCAAGCAGGGTATAAATTTCTAGCAGTACTGGCATCATTAAATTTAATTAATGCCAAATTATAATATAAAATCCTGCTAAAAATGTTTATTTAACTTATTCGCATTCAAAAATATAAAGTGATACATTCTGAGGATATCCTATAAAGCGCAATCTTTGGTTACAATGGCGAAGCTAATGGAGTACAAATTTAAGACCGCAACATGTTTAAGTGTCAAAATGTGTATATTTGGTTGCTAAGGACAGTAAACAATAAAATAAACATAAATTGCATTCCTAGCAGATTTTTTACCTTCAGAACTAAAACAGGAACATAAAAGACTAAAGATTTGTGGTCAATTTTATCTTAAAAAGTGCATTTCTGTGCTTTCTGATGTGCCATAAGGTAGCACTCCACAGTTAGAAAATAAAATTAAAAATGAGCCACAAAATGTTTTATCATCTCCTATTCCTGGATTTCTAATACATTAACCTAACTGTTTGTGTTGTACATGTGCATATGTATGTGATCAGTATATTCCATAGATTTGATTTTCAAAAGTTAAAAGAGTGAAAATAAATTCCTTTTATGTGTATCCATGGTAACATTCTGCATTTATTTACCATAAAATATTGCAAAAAGGGGGGTGGACATGTCACATATCCCCCCAAAATTTGGATCAAACTAGAATTTCAATGCCTTTGAGTAATACCTTTTTAGAAACTGTTTTCATAAATCTTCCTAATGATCAAATAAAAAATGGGTGTCTTTCGCCTCATTTTTTCGTAAAATCCAATCACAAAGTTCGTGCGATAAAAAGTTGGAAAAAAACATTACAATAATTGCCGGACCAATGTATGGTAGGGACATGCAAATACGGACTGTCATACAGAAAACAGCCTATATTACATACATTACATACTCTTGATGTTCATATAAACCCAATACAAAGGCTATTTTAATACTCAGCTATCCAAAAATGAATTTTATTGCACACTAGCTCTCATATTTGAAAAATCCACAGGGGCCAAAATGCGAAACTACACACCTAACTGTGGAGTGCTACCTTAAGGTGAAATTTTTCCCCTTCTGCCTCAATTTTTATTATATTTTCTGTGTTCTACTAGCTGTTACGATGAAAATGGTACCTTAGTTTTTAGAATTGGTTCAGTAATAAAGATTTTATGAAGGTTAGCAGTTGATGTTGAAACGCGACAAAAGGTGATTTAAAAATAAATGCTGGATCATAGTGAAAAACTTCAAGTCTGTCTCATTTTTGGGTAAATTTCTAAAACTTTTCCCATTATCTTAATTTAAAATCATAAAATTACCTTAAAAGAGGACAAATTGTACAATTTTTTGGTATTTGAAAGCACTTATAGGTCAATTTTGCTGTAAATAGCATACCTAACCATGGTTTAGAAGCTCTCAAGCAGGGTATAAATTTCTAGCAGTACTGGCATCATTAAATTTAATTAATGCCAAATTATAATATAAAATCCTGCTAAAAATGTTTATTTAACTTATTCGCATTCAAAAATATAAAGTGATACATTCTGAGGATATCCTATAAAGCGCAATCTTTGGTTACAATGGCGAAGCTAATGGAGTACAAATTTAAGACCGCAACATGTTTAAGTGTCAAAATGTGTATATTTGGTTGCTAAGGACAGTAAACAATAAAATAAACATAAATTGCATTCCTAGCAGATTTTTTACCTTCAGAACTAAAACAGGAACATAAAAGACTAAAGATTTGTGGTCAATTTTATCTTAAAAAGTGCATTTCTGTGCTTTCTGATGTGCCATAAGGTAGCACTCCACAGTTAGAAAATAAAATTAAAAATGAGCCACAAAATGTTTTATCATCTCCTATTCCTGGATTTCTAATACATTAACCTAACTGTTTGTGTTGTACATGTGCATATGTATGTGATCAGTATATTCCATAGATTTGATTTTCAAAAGTTAAAAGAGTGAAAATAAATTCCTTTTATGTGTATCCATGGTAACATTCTGCATTTATTTACCATAAAATATTGCAAAAAGGGGGGTGGACATGTCACATATCCCCCCAAAATTTGGATCAAACTAGAATTTCAATGCCTTTGAGTAATACCTTTTTAGAAACTGTTTTCATAAATCTTCCTAATGATCAAATAAAAAATGGGTGTCTTTCGCCTCATTTTTTCGTAAAATCCAATCACAAAGTTCGTGCGATAAAAAGTTGGAAAAAAACATTACAATAATTGCCGGACCAATGTATGGTAGGGACATGCAAATACGGACTGTCATACAGAAAACAGCCTATATTACATACATTACATACTCTTGATGTTCATATAAACCCAATACAAAGGCTATTTTAATACTCAGCTATCCAAAAATGAATTTTATTGCACACTAGCTCTCATATTTGAAAAATCCACAGGGGCCAAAATGCGAAACTACACACCTAACTGTGGAGTGCTACCTTAAGGTGAAATTTTTCCCCTTCTGCCTCAATTTTTATTATATTTTCTGTGTTCTACTAGCTGTTACGATGAAAATGGTACCTTAGTTTTTAGAATTGGTTCAGTAATAAAGATTTTATGAAGGTTAGCAGTTGATGTTGAAACGCGACAAAAGGTGATTTAAAAATAAATGCTGGATCATAGTGAAAAACTTCAAGTCTGTCTCATTTTTGGGTAAATTTCTAAAACTTTTCCCATTATCTTAATTTAAAATCATAAAATTACCTTAAAAGAGGACAAATTGTACAATTTTTTGGTATTTGAAAGCACTTATAGGTCAATTTTGCTGTAAATAGCATACCTAACCATGGTTTAGAAGCTCTCAAGCAGGGTATAAATTTCTAGCAGTACTGGCATCATTAAATTTAATTAATGCCAAATTATAATATAAAATCCTGCTAAAAATGTTTATTTAACTTATTCGCATTCAAAAATATAAAGTGATACATTCTGAGGATATCCTATAAAGCGCAATCTTTGGTTACAATGGCGAAGCTAATGGAGTACAAATTTAAGACCGCAACATGTTTAAGTGTCAAAATGTGTATATTTGGTTGCTAAGGACAGTAAACAATAAAATAAACATAAATTGCATTCCTAGCAGATTTTTTACCTTCAGAACTAAAACAGGAACATAAAAGACTAAAGATTTGTGGTCAATTTTATCTTAAAAAGTGCATTTCTGTGCTTTCTGATGTGCCATAAGGTAGCACTCCACAGTTAGAAAATAAAATTAAAAATGAGCCACAAAATGTTTTATCATCTCCTATTCCTGGATTTCTAATACATTAACCTAACTGTTTGTGTTGTACATGTGCATATGTATGTGATCAGTATATTCCATAGATTTGATTTTCAAAAGTTAAAAGAGTGAAAATAAATTCCTTTTATGTGTATCCATGGTAACATTCTGCATTTATTTACCATAAAATATTGCAAAAAGGGGGGTGGACATGTCACATATCCCCCCAAAATTTGGATCAAACTAGAATTTCAATGCCTT
>NW_027269151.1:0-17495 GCF_963676685.1 Mytilus edulis
TAGTTTTGGGTTAATTTGGTATTACAAATTATTATTGAAAAATGAACAAAGATGTAAGATTTATTACTACATTATCATATAATGATGCAACAGGTTAAATAAAATGATATTGCTTATCAACTACTACTAAAAAAGCATTTTTTTTCAAAATTAAAAACATTGCAAAAATTCTTGATTTTCAGTACTTGTTTAATACTACCAGATGACCAGTAGGTGTTATCAATAATCAATTACGGTTAACCTTTTTTGTTTCAGGAATTCCCTTTCAGAACCTCTTGACCTCATAAAACCTACTTATAATCAATTTTAGTGTTATTATAATGTGATATTTTGTTTAGTTTATTATACATTATTTTTTATTTTTATATTTTAGTTTTTTGCGTGTTTGTGTAAATGGTTAAAAGGTATACATTCTATCTTTTCTAGAAAATTGTTAGTCATTGGTTTTTAGTTTTAAATTTACTTTTCATTAAACATATTTTTTTTCTCCAGTTTGTTTATATTTAGTACTTAATTTTTATTTATTTTGTAAGTCTAAATTCTGTAATTTGATAATTAACTTTTGGTAGGTAACACTTTGAAATAAAATTTTCATTTATCACAGATCTCCATCTGTGGGTTGCCATTTGATGTTACCTGCATAAGGCACTGACATTGAATGTGACAAAAATATTTAGATAGACAAGTTTTTCATGTTTTCCAACTTGCTAGTTATAGATAGGTATTGTTATTATTATTTGTCACAACAAATTTTGCTTATCAAGAATACAGGGTAGTTTTGAGATTTCCTATTACCCAAAGTTTCTTTTTGTTTTGCAAAGATTTTACAATTTATTTATTTTTTTCCTTTGATAATTTACTGAGTTTTATATTGTTTCATTATATTTTGTCAGTGCTATAACCTGTGTTTTTTTTGTGATATATTTATTTAGTATTTTTTTGTTTTACTTTGAAAATCAAAACCATTATGTTACCAAAAAAATGCATTTGAATCCTCTAATTGATAGGGAGGTTCTTCTAAGTTTTCATAATTAAAGACTATCTAATGGTAGAATTGCACAGTCCACTGTAAAAAAAAATATCAAACTAGTTTTGATTGTGAAGAAACACTGAATCCATGAAATCTCAATCTTTTTTTTTCAGGTTTAGGTGTAGAAATTATATTGATATTATTTCTCAAAAAGTCTTAAACAAAATTGAAACAGTGTTTGAATTCAATTTCCATTCCTGTGTGAGATGTAAATTCTTATGTTTGAAAATAAGATTTGTTTTCTGAGCCTAATCAGAAAAAAAAGAAATTATTAAATCTGTTCATGCAAAAATTATGTGAGAAAAGTTACCGATTACTGAGTTTTCAAATACCTAAAACTAAATTATGTGGTTTGGTGGCCATTGTTGGTCTATTTTTAAGTACAGGTCTATTGGAATACATTTGTATAAGTATAAACTATGATTTATGAATAATTGCTTGCCGCTGTAGTAGTGTTCTAGTCACATGATATAGATATAATATTTTATTTATATGTAACTTGTTTCTTTGTTAAAAACTGAAAAATTTGTTAAAAAAATTTGAATATTGTTTTGGATAAGATACCTAAATCGAGTACCCGTGGGAAACAGAAATAGGTCATTTATTTTCCGTGGGAAACAGAAATAGGTCATTTATTGATTTTTAAACTACATTTTGTAAAATGAACAAGAATTAGTTGAAATCCAGTGAAATCCAGTTTTATTTCGAAGAAGCTTTTGTCAAAAGTTGTCTTCCCATGGTAAGTTATAAGAGTCTTGGGAGTATAAAATTAATCTATATTTCTTGTGAACAGCAAGGAAAATTATAAAGATATGTTCCAAATGACATTTAACAAAATATTCTGAAATGCTTGAGAACAACTTTTTAAAACATTTTAAAATTACTCTTTTCACTTTATATTCATGTCATACATTCCATGAACCTAATATAAAAAATAATGAAAGACATCTCATGGGCAATATACTGTGGTTTCATTTATTTTTATGGGTACCAATTTTTCATGGTTTAAGGAAAACTTACATGTTGGTGGATATTGAATTTATTGGCTCTGACGAAGTCTGCATACAAGCCTGTAGGATATTTGTCATTCGTTGAACACTTAATTTCGTGGTTCACCTATACCAAAGAATTAAGAGGTTTTGATTTAATTCAATTTTATCAATTCTTATAGTTGCCAGGATGTTTGAATAATATAAAACTACAACAAAAATCATACATGTACTTAATGCATTCCTTAATCATGTTACTCATTTTAATTTTCAGTATGTCATAACAAATTTATTCATTTCATAGACTCTGTGGATTCATAATTATTTGTTGGATACCAATTTTCGTGGATTTTGTGGGTAACCTGCGAACCATGAATTTTAATGTCTAACCAATTACCACTGGCAGATCTAGAAATTTTTATAAGTGGGGGGCCCACTGACTGCCTAAGGGGGGCCCACTCCAGTCACGCTTCAGTAATTCCCCTATATAAGCAACCAAATTTTTCCCAAAAAGGAGGGGCCCGGACCCCATGGCCCCCCTTAAATCTGCTCTGATTACAAATATTATATAGAAATGAATGCAGGCTTTGGCAAAACCATGAAATCAAATATTCATGTAAAATTAGAATTTTCCTCAATCCACAGAAATTGGTACCCACTTTATATTTATATAACTGAATCCACAGTACTATATGTGGTGTGTACTAATTATACACAAGTACTAATTATACACAAGAGATTGTAGGAACAAAGCATCATGGCAAGATCAGAACAATTTAAAAAATTACCAAATGAATTTTACAATTTGATATGTTAGTTTGTTTGTTTGTTTCTATGTTATTGTTTATTGCAAGCAGAAAAACCTTGTTATTTATTTTTGTTTTTAGCTATGAATTGTGATTTATTTTACATGTTGAGCGTATTGAGCTCATATTGTCATTTATATAATTACATGCACAAAAAACAATCAAAAAAGATTTTTTGTTTCTTTTTATAAAATTAAATCATTTTGCTAAAGGATATGCAAATTCTTGCCTGTAGATCAATAACAGATGATGTGCATACAAAGGACAGACACACTAAGTTCCAAAATCCTCACATACAAAGAAGAGGCTTCCTATACAAATGGATATTCAGACTCCTTCTCTATGTGCCTGTCCCAAGTCAGTTGTTGTCGTATTTTGCTATGTTACATATTAGTTTTTCATTCAAAATTTTGTACATTAATTAGGCGGTTAGTTTTCTTGTTTGAATTGTTTTACATTTGTCATTTCGGGAATTTTATAGCTGACTATGGAGTGTGGGCTCTGCTCGTGGTTGAAGGCCGTATGGTGACCTATTAGTTGGTTATTTCTGCGTCATTTGGTCTCTTGTGAAGAGTTGTCTCATTGGCAATCATACAACAATTTTTTTAAATCATGTTGAAAAACAAACTGACAATACCATAGCAAAAAAACAAAAAAAAACATAATCAACGGTACACAAAACACAACTTGGAAAACAGAGCAACATGAACTGTAATGGTGTCCACACTGTTAAAAGTGTTCATTATAATGTTTTCCACTGTAATGCTGTCCACTGTAATGGTGTTTGCTGTAATGGTGTTTGCTGTAAAAGTGTTCACTATAATGGTTTCTACTGTAGTACTGTCCACTGTCATATTGTCTGCTGTAATTGATTTCAGTCATAGTGGCCACAGTAGTTCTGCCCACTGTAATTGTGTCCACTGTCATATTGTCTATTGTAATGGTTTCCACTGCAATAGTTTCCACTGTCATAATTTCTGTTGTAAAAGTGTTCACTAATGGTGTCCAATGAAATGGTTTCTACTGTCATAGTGTCTACTGTAAAGCTGTCCACTTTAATAGTGTCTACTGTAATGCTGTCCACTCTAATAGTGTCTACTGTAATGCTGTCCACTCTAATAGTGTCTACTGTAATGGTTTCCACTGGTATAATGCCCATTGTTATAGTGTCTACTGTAATGGTTTCCACTGGTATAATGCCCATTGTTATAGTGTCTACTGTAATGGTTTCCACTGGTATAATGCCCATTGTTATAGTGTCTTCTGTAATGGTTTCCACTGGTATAATGCCCATTGTTATAGTGTCTACTGTAATGGTTTCCACTGGTATAATGCCCATTGTTATAGTGTCTACTGTAATGGTTTCCACTGGTATAATGCCCATTGTTATAGTGTCTACTGTAATGGTTTCCACTGGTATGCCCATTGTTATAGTGTCTACTGTAATGGTTTCCACTGGTATAATGCCCATTGTTATAGTGTCTACTGTAATGGTTTCCACTGGTATAATGCCCATTGTTATAGTGTCTACTGTAATGGTTTCCACTGGTATAATGCCCATTGTTATAGTGTCTACTGTAATGGTTTCCACTGGTATAATGCCCATTGTTATAGTGTCTACTGTAATGGTTTCCACTGGTATAATGCCCATTGTTATAGTGTCTACTGTAATGGTTTCCACTGGTATAATGCCCATTGTTATAGTGTCTACTGTAATGGTTTCCACTGGTATAATGCCCATTGTTATAGTGTCTACTGTAATGGTTTCCACTGGTATAATGCCCATTGTTATAGTGTCTACTGTAATGGTTTCCACTGTTATAATGCCCATTGTTATAGTGTCTACTGTAATGGTTTCCACTGGTATAATGCCCATTGTTATAGTGTCTACTGTAATGGTTTCCACTGGTATAATGCCCATTGTTATAGTGTCTACTGTAATGGTTTCCACTGTTATAATGCCCATTGTTATAGTGTCTACTGTAATGGTTTCCACTGGTATAATGCCCATTGTTATAGTGTCTACTGTAATGGTTTCCACTGGTATAATGCCCATTGTTATAGTGTCTACTGTAATGGTTTCCACTGTTATAATGCCCATTGTTATAGTGTCTACTGTAATGGTTTCCACTGGTATAATGCCCATTGTTATAGTGTCTACTGTAATGGTTTCCACTGGTATAATGCCCATTGTTATAGTGTCTACTGTAATGGTTTCCACTGGTATAATGCCCATTGTTATAGTGTCTACTGTAATGCTGTCCACTCTAATAGTGTCTACTGTAATGCTGTCCACTCTAATAGTGTCTACTGTAATGGTTTCCACTGGTATAATGCCCATTGTTATAGTGTCTACTGTAATGGTTTCCACTGGTATAATGCCCATTGTTATAGTGTCTACTGTAATGGTTTCCACTGGTATAATGCCCATTGTTATAGTGTCTTCTGTAATGGTTTCCACTGGTATAATGCCCATTGTTATAGTGTCTACTGTAATGGTTTCCACTGGTATAATGCCCATTGTTATAGTGTCTACTGTAATGGTTTCCACTGGTATAATGCCCATTGTTATAGTGTCTACTGTAATGGTTTCCACTGGTATGCCCATTGTTATAGTGTCTACTGTAATGGTTTCCACTGGTATAATGCCCATTGTTATAGTGTCTACTGTAATGGTTTCCACTGGTATAATGCCCATTGTTATAGTGTCTACTGTAATGGTTTCCACTGGTATAATGCCCATTGTTATAGTGTCTACTGTAATGGTTTCCACTGGTATAATGCCCATTGTTATAGTGTCTACTGTAATGGTTTCCACTGGTATAATGCCCATTGTTATAGTGTCTACTGTAATGGTTTCCACTGGTATAATGCCCATTGTTATAGTGTCTACTGTAATGGTTTCCACTGGTATAATGCCCATTGTTATAGTGTCTACTGTAATGGTTTCCACTGGTATAATGCCCATTGTTATAGTGTCTACTGTAATGGTTTCCACTGTTATAATGCCCATTGTTATAGTGTCTACTGTAATGGTTTCCACTGGTATAATGCCCATTGTTATAGTGTCTACTGTAATGGTTTCCACTGGTATAATGCCCATTGTTATAGTGTCTACTGTAATGGTTTCCACTGTTATAATGCCCATTGTTATAGTGTCTACTGTAATGGTTTCCACTGGTATAATGCCCATTGTTATAGTGTCTACTGTAATGGTTTCCACTGGTATAATGCCCATTGTTATAGTGTCTACTGTAATGGTTTCCACTGGTATAATGCCCATTGTTATAGTGTCTACTGTAATGGTTTCCACTGTTATAATGCCCATTGTTATAGTGTCTACTGTTATGATGTTTGTTAAAAAAGTGTTCTAAAGGTTTAATCCACTGTAATATTGTGTGCTGTTATGGTTTCCACTGTTATACTGTCCATTGTAATAGTGTCCACTTTAATATTGTTTACTGTAAATGATTTCTACTGTTATACTGTCCATTGTAATAGTGTCTACTATAACACTGTCCACTGTGTCTATTGTTATGCTGTCCACTGAAATAGTATTTGCTAAAAAAGTTTTGTCCACTGTAATATTGTTTACTGTCTCTACTGTAATACTGTCTGCGGTGTCTTTTGTTATACTGTCCAATGTGTCTATTGTAATGATGTCTACTGAAAATACTGTCCACTGTGTCTATTATAATGCTGTTCACTGTAAATATGTTTGCTTAAAAAGTGTTCACTTAAGGTTGTGTCCACTGAAATAGTGTCTTCTGTTATGGTTTCCACTGTCATACTGTTTAATGTGTCTTTTTCAATGTCTCTACTGTAATACTGTCCACTATGTCTATTTTAATGATGTCCACTGTTATGGTGTTTGTTAAAAAATGTTCTTTAAAGGTTTTGTCCACTGTAATAGTGCCTACTATAATAGTGTCCACTGTAATGGTGTCTACTGTAATACTGTCCACTGTGTCTATTGTAATGCTGTCCACTGTCATGGTGTTTGATAAAATAGTGTTCTCTAAAGGTTTTGTCCACTGTCAAAGTGTCTATTGTAATGGTTTCCACTTTTATACAGTCCATTATTATAGTGTCTACTGTTATGATGTTTATACTGTTCACTGTGTCTAATGTAATGCTGTTTGTTAAAAAAAGTGCTCTCTAAAGGTTGTGTCCACTGTCCATTGTAATAGTGTCCACTGTAATATTGTTTACTATAATAATTTCCACTGTTATACTGTCCATCCTTATAGTGTCTACTATAACACTGTCCACTGTGTCTATTGTAATGCTGTCCACTGTAATGGTGTTTGCTTTAAATGTGTTCTCTATAGGTTTTGTCCACTGTAATAGTGTCTACTGTGTTGGTGTTCACGGTAGATTTGTGTAAACCTTAACATTGCAAAAATTGGAAACCTGGATGCTTCCTACCTATAATCTTTAATGGTTATGCGACTGCTCATAAAAACTGCATAACATTTTCGTCATTGAATTTCTGACAAGAGAGTAAAAGGATAAAAGGATAAACTTATTTGGTATATGGGATTCTTACAAGGTCGGCATGTCCATCATGTAGAGTTCACCTGACCTTGACCTCCTTTCGTGGATCAGTGATCTAGGTAAGTTATGTGAATAGGTTCGTTATTCAGAATTTACAAGCAGCAAGTCCATCATCCTTTGTGTATAGGATGATTATTAAGTTTTAATGTCAGTTAGGCTGGTATCAGCTGACCTTGACTTCATTGTCATGCTTTATTGGTCAATGTTCAGTTTCCTTGTTTAGGTTTGGTTAAGTAAGCAACTTTTAATTTTTTAATTTTTTTAATTTTTGTCGAGCCTGCAACTTTTGTTGCAGAAAGCTCGACATAGGGATAGTGATTCTACGGGGGCGGCGTTATAACTTCTTATAAGCTTTATATTTTAGAAGGTGGAAGACCTGGATGCTTCATACTTTGTATATAGATGCGTTACAAAGTTTCCGTCAGTCATGTGACCAATGTCCTTGACCTCATTTTCATGGTTCAGTGACTACTTGAAAAAAAAAGAAGATTTTTTTGTAATGTTAAATTCTTTCTTATTATAAGTAATAGGAAAACTGTATTTGGTATGTGCGTACCTTGCAACGTCCTCATGGCCGTCAGACAGTTTTTACTTGACCTCGACCTCATGGATCAGTGAACACAGTTAAGTTTTGGTGGTCAAGTCCATATCTCAGATACTATAAGCAATAGGTCTTGTATATTGGGTGTATGGAAGGACTGTAAGGTGTACATGTCCAACTGGCAGGCGTCATCTGACCTTGACCTCATTTTCATAGTTCAGTGGTTATAGTTAAGTTTTAGTGTTTTGGTCTTTTTTAATACGCCCGTCAAAATTTTGACAGGACGTATTATGTTATACAAATGTCCGGTGTCCGTCCGTCCGTCTGTCCGGCGTAAAAATGTCGCACCGTAACTTAAAACGACTTCTCCAGATTTCATGAAACTTATTATAGTTGGTTCTTATGATGGTCAAATGATCTGTATACTTTTTGTTGAAAATAAGATTAAAACTTTTTGAGTTACGGCACTTTGTAACTACAACAGGGGGGTGTTTTTTTCACATGTCGCACCGTATATCAAAAACGATTTTTGATTATTGCTTAGAACTTTACACAATTCTTAGTTATATTAATCTAAAGATCTGTATACTTTTTGGTGATGATTCAAAATTTCATTTTTGAGTTATTGAGTATTTTGTAAAAAAGGGGAAGGGGGTTTTTACATGTCGCCCCGAATCTCAAAAACGATTTATGATTATTGCTTAAAACTTTACACACTTCTTTGTTATATTAATCTAAAAATCTGTATACTTTTTGGTGATGATTCAAAATTTTATTTTTCAGTTATTTAGTATTTTGTAAAAAAGGGGGAGGGTTTTTTTACATGTTGCGCCGTATCTCAAAAACGATTTATGATTATTGCTTAAAACTTTACACACTTCTTTGTTATATTAATCTTAAGATCTGTATACTTTTTGGTTTTGATTCAAAATTTCATTTTAGTGATATTAGGTTTTTTGAAGAAAAAAAAGAGGGGGGTTTCATATGTCCCTCCGTATCTCAAAAACAATATATGGTTATTGCTTAAAACTTTCTCAGAAACTATTTATGATTATTGCATAAAACTTTCACACAATAGGACGGGCGTATCATGCGCTTATGGCGCAGCTGTTTATTCTTATACTATATGCAATAGGTCTTATATATTTGGTGTATGGAAGGATTGTAAGGTGTACATTTCTAGTTTGCAGGTGTCATCTGACCTTGACCTCATTTTCATGGTTCAATGGTCAAAGTTAAATTTTTGAGTTTTTGGTCTTTTTTTCTTATACTGTATGCAATAGGTTAACTATATTTGGTGTATGGAAATATTTTATGATCTATATATTAGTAGCCCAGGTTTTATTTAACCTTGACCTCATTTTCACGGTTCATTGCTCAGTGTTAAGTTTTAATGTTTTGATCTGTTTTTCTTAAGCTATAAGCAGTAGGTCAACTATATTTGTTGTATGGAAGAATTGTTAGCTGTACATGTCTTCCTGAAATGGTTGATTTGACCTTGACCTTAATTTCATGGTTCATTGGTCAATGTTTAGTTTTCTTGGTTAATGTTAAGTTTATGTGACAGTTTTATATTTAGGACTATCAACAAAATATCAATGGTTAGTAAAGAAGGCGAGACATTTCAGTGTGTGCAATCTGGTTTTTATACGCCCGTCAAAATTTTGACGGGACGTATTATGGTATACAAATGTCCGGTGTCCGTCCGTCCGTCCGCCCGTCCGTCCGTCTGTCTGTCTGTCTGTCCGTCCGTCTGTCTGTCCGGCGTAAACATGTCGCACCGTAACTTGAGAACGACTTATCCAAATTTCATGAAACTTAAGATAGTTGTTTCTTATGATGGTCAAATGATCTGTATACTTTTTGGTGAAAATAAGATTAAAACATTTTGAGTTACGGCACTATGTAACTAAAACAGGGGTGTGTTTTTATTCACATGTCGCACCGTATCTAAAAAACGATTCTTGATTATGGCTTAAAACTTTAAACACTTCTTAGTTATATTAATCTTAATATCTGTATACTTTTTGGTGATGATTCAAAATTTTATTTTTGAGTTATTGAGTATTTTGTAAATAAGGGGGAGGGTTTTTTTACATGTCGCAACATATCTCAAAAACGATTTATGATAATTGCTTAAAACTTTACACATGTCTTTGTTATATTAATCTTAAGATCTGTATACTTTTTGGTTTTGATTCAAAATCTTATTTTAGTGATATTTAGTTTTTTGTAAAATAAAAAAAAAGGGTTGGGGGTTTCACATGTCCCGCTGTGTCTCAAAAACAATATATGGTTATTGCTTAAAACTTTCTCAGAAACTGTTTATGATTATTGCATAAAACTTCCACACAAGACGTCGGGCGTATCATGCGCTCATGGCGCAGCTGTTTATTTTAAATTAATATAATAAAAAAAACAAGAGGTACATTTAGTTTAAGTGAGAAAAGGTTTTAAGGAGTACTTCATGGGTAAGTGCATCCTTAAAGTTGTCTGTAGAAGTTTTGTTTGAAATTTCAGGTGGTAATTTATTCCAATCTTTGATTGTTTGGCTGAAGAATGAGAATTTAAAACTGTTTTGCATTGGAGCTGTCTGAATGTTAACTGATGAGTAGATCTTGTTTTGGACTGGCTTTTTATGAGAATATCCTGAGATGGTATTGCAATTTCATTATTTATTACTTTGTGGAACATTTGTAATCTGGTTTTAAGTCTTCGTTCTTGTAGGGTTTGCCAGTTCAGATTTTGAAGCATATCAGATACACTGCTGGTATTGTGGAATCTGTTGCAAGTATATCGTGCAGCTCTTCTTTACACTTGTTCCAGTCTGTATATATTTTCTGATGTGTGTGGTTCCCAAACTGTAAATCAGTATTCAAGTTTTGGTCTTACTGTTGTTTGATATGCTCTTTCCTTCACTAATTTTGAACTAATTTTTAGATTGCGTCTGACGAATGATAAAGATTGATTCGCTTTTGCTGCTGATTGTTGTATATGTTTGTTCCATTTGAGATCTGAAGAGATTGTAATGCCTAGATATTTAACTGATTGTACTTGTTCTAGGATATGACCGTGCATGTTGTAATAAAAGTGTATTTGTTTTTTCTTTGTTGAGACCCTTAAGATGTTACATTTGTCAGGGTGAAATGACATGAGCCAGTCTTGTTCCCATTTTATAGCTGCTTCTATGTCTTCTTGAAGCTTAAGACAATCGTTTTGGCAGGTAATAGGCCGGTAGATAATGCTGTCGTCTGCAAAGAGTCTTATTTGGCTGTGTTTCAGGTAGTCAGGTAAGTCATTAATGTAAATAAGAAAGAGTATTGGTCCTAGTACAGTGCCCTGATAACGCCTGATGTTACTGGAATTTTTTCAGATGTTGTGTTTTTCGAGAAGGACTGTTTTGAGTTCTGTTAGATAAAAATAATTGAATCCAGTTTATAGCCTGATCTGAGATGCCGTAGTGTTTTAATTTGAAAAGTAAGCGTTTGTGTGGAACTTTGTCGAATGCTTTGGCAAAATCCATGATTACTAAGTCAGTTTGTATATTTTTATCGTTGTTTAGAGCTAGTTGGTGTATAAGAGATATTACTTGAGATTCGCATGCTCTATTTGCTCTAAACCCGTGTTGTAGTTCATATAGTATGTTATTTGCTTCAATGTGTTTCATCATATTGCTAGCTAGTATATGTTCATGTAATTTACATGAGATACAGTTAAGTGAGATTGGTCTATAATTACCAGGATGATGTTTGTCTCCTTTTTTAAATACTGGTGTAACGTTTGCATGGTTCCAGTCTGATGGTACTTTGCCTGTCTCAAGAGATTTGTCGAAAAGGATTGTAAGTTTGTCTGAGATTATTTCGATGTTTTCCTTCAGTAGTTTGCCAGCGATAGTATCTGGTCCTGTAGCTTTATTGGTGTTTATGTTTTTTATGAGTTTGTATACACCTTCCAGACTGATGTTAATTAGTTCCATTTTAAGGTATGTACTCGCTTCTTTCGTTGGTATTTCTGTGTTAGTTTCTGATGTGAAAGCAGATTGAAATTGCTGGTTTAATATGTTTTCTTTCTGAGTGGTTTGTATGGAGGGTGCCTTCAATTCTTAAAGATGCAATGTCGGTGTTTTCTTTTCTTTGGCTTTTTATTTAGGAGTACAGCTTTTTAGGTTGTTTGTTGAAGCAATGCTGGTCTGATTCTTTTATATCGATGTCAAAGATCATATTTTCGATGTATGCCCAGTATTTACATGGATCATTGATTATTAGATTATTTTGGTAAAACTTGTAGTAAAACCTTTATCTTACAGACTCTCGATACAAAATCAGTGTAACAAGAGAGACCAGTGGTGGGGTTGGGGAGATGGGGTGACTGCCTAAGGGGGTCGCTCCAGTCACGCTTCAGCGATTCCATATGTAATCAACCATTTTTTTCCACAAAAGGGGGGGCATGAAAAAGCCTCTTAATCCTCCTCTGGAGACATTTCAGTGTTTTCAATCTTGTATTAATGACCATATATACAGAAAGTACTGTATTGTATGTGCATCTAGCTGTTCTGTCTACAATTACATACTAAGGGAGATAACTCAATTCTATGTAATCTTTCACGATCATATTTCTAGCTATACCGAAAATTATTTACATGATGGCTGGATGCAGAATTTTACCTTGAAAATGATAAACTTGGTAGCTCAATCTTATTTCAAAAGAACCAATGTATTTTTTTACAAGCGTTTGATTTAATTTAATCCTAAAATTGTGTTTTAAAATTTTTCTGTAAAAAACGAAAAGTGAATAAATTCAATTAGATAAAAGTGAAATTTCAATTCATATCAACCTTGACGAACACGCCCTTATGCATTGACAAACTATCGAACAAGTTCATTCAGAGATTTAAACACCCTGGTGGCTTTTCATAATAGGTAAATTATATAGAAAATACTTTGTGATAAACGTCAATACATTATGCATGGAGGAAGGTAAAAAGGAAAAAGAACACAAAATACATGTCGGGCAGGGTAACGACATGACCGGGGAGAGTAAAAAAGTTCCCACAGACATGCCGCAATCAAACAACTCTGTTCTGTTGGTGGTTATTGTAGCTTCTGCTGCAATCACTGCAGGAGTTTGGTTCCAGACTCACAAACTAGGAGTGGAAATAACAAATCTTGTTCAGATATTACAAAATGTGGAATCCAGTAGTAAGCATCAACAAACCCAGCAACAATCTCGTCTAGGTAAGTCAGTCCTTTTGTTAAAGTAAAGTCAAATCATAGTGTTATCGTTTGAATCATTCTCAATTTTCAAAAGAAAATGTCAAAGTTCAAATTAATGACATCCGATTAGTATTTCTTATAGTATCATATATTATTAAACGGTGATATTTCGTATTATGTGACATTCATTAAAGGAATAATTCGCGATTTTTCACTTTTCATTTTATTATGTTCATAATACCATAAAACAGCAGCAGAGCAACACAAAACACCTAAAAGACACAACATTACAAAGAAGATTATATCAAGAAATTACAAAAATAGGGGTTCAACACATGAGGACACATTCTATCGTAATTATGATGTTTTCTTAATATGAAGTCAGTTGTGTATGATATAGAATGCAACAATCGAAAGAAATTCAAATAAAAGCACTCTCTTAAAATAATTGCACCCGTTGTTAACTTGTTTTCATTTCTCGCTAATTTATTTCAGTGTTTTACGCTCGCAACAAATACATGACAGCATTTTAACATCTCATTAGATTACCTAGACCCCCTCCCCAATCTACTTTACAGAGGTTAAACTCAATCATAGAGATGTTAAAATCATAATAAAGGTATACATGCTTTAAACCTTTCTGCTAAGCATTCAATTAATGGGGAAATAATATGATTCTGGAAACTACTATTCTGTTCTATAATATTGTTCGGACCTCCATTTGGTTTTTTTTTTTAAAGATTGATCAAAATTTCAATTTAAAAATGGGGGGGTGTCTCATATCGAAGCAATGGTAAACCAATAAATTAAGGAAGATTTGCATTCACCACAGCTTTAATTGATTGGACTGTATACTTCAGACCTCAGACAATTCCTTATACTATTGAACCAGTCATATATAATATATAGGCCTCAGTCTATCAAAGGAGGTAATCAATGATTTGCGATAATGCAAATACTAACTTAAGGATATAAATAAATACCAATGAATTTAAAATACTGAGATCTATTCAATTTAACAAATATGTACTGAATAAGCATTATGTAAATCATTAAATAAAGAAGCATGAATTTATAGTTTTAAACAAGGGAAATAATAATGAAAATTCTGAAATTGATTATACTCGTAGGGGAGACAACTGCATATACACTTTCATATTCAGTCAACGTGCATCACTGTGCATTATCTATAAATTAAGCGGTGAAGAGGAATGATTTTGTTCAATACAATGACTGTACCTATTATAAAAAATAGATCCGAACAACATAATTAAAGGTGCAAATAAGTAAAAAATTAGGGTCCTTTCAAGATAATTGTCTGTGTCTATTGAAAACAAGTTGTGATTGCACTGCGCATTTCAACTTCCTGTAAAATATAGAGTTATTGTCCTTTAAACCTAGTGTGAGGTAGAAGGGCTTAATAAGCTCTCTCTCTTAATTGCAGTGGCGGATCCAGAACTTTTCCTAAAGGGGGGGGGGGGGGGGGGGGGCGCTGACTGACCTAAGGGGGGACCCACTCCAGTCATGCTTCAATGATTCCCTATATAATCAACCAAATTCTTACCACGAAAGGGGGGGGGGGGGGGCGGGCCAGTGGCAGATCCAGAACTTTTCCTAAGGGGGCTGACCTAAGAGGGGGCCCGCTCCAGTCATGCTTCAATGATTCCCTATATAATCAACCAAATTTTTCCTACGAAAGGGGGGCCCAGGCCCCCCAGGCCCCCACCCCCTGGATCCGCCTATGAATTGGTCTACAAAGAGATTTGCTGTGCATGAACATACGTGTTTGTGCGCTAGAATGCAGCGAGAAAAATAATAACCGTTATACCCTGAAAGATAGATAGTCAGAGAACATTATTTACGCTTTTCCAAGGAAATCAACAACTTGTTGGAATAATATTACATTGTGAGATATAAATATCTCTTTTTTTCAAAAGCGCATCAACCATTTATGAAAAAGAGGTGTAATTATCTGAGTTTCTGTAGATTTGACGTTTTAATACTAAGCTAAAACATTTTTTTCATTATTTTAACAGCTGGCGAAGTGTTACCGCGAGATTGTTTTGATATTCAGATGATGGGCGAGGAGGGTTCGGGTGTTTACAAGATTTATCCGGAAGGAATAAAAGGTGGCGTAGATGTGTTTTGTGATATGGAAAATGATAGTGGTGGTTGGTTGGTAAGTATATTGCTAAATGACCAATTCAGTTTACTATGAAAATTTGTTTTCAATGTGAGCAGGGACATATATTATATTCATTAGATATACTGTTCCCAGATGTGAGAAAGAAGTCCGAGATGAAAAGGGATCAATGTGGTAGAACTAAAATACTAATGGACATTCGAAAAAGATTACTAGAAACTTTTATAAGTACTTTTGCATTTAATTTGTGTGTAACAATGTTTTAGATTTTAACGAGAGAAATTTATGTATTACTGAAAAATTATTACACCAGGGTTTTCGATATCACAAACTAGTCAAAACATTTACTAAATTTTATCATCGGTATAAAGACATTATTCGTAAATATAGCTCAACATGCAGACTTTTAATACGTTCAGGTATTTCACATCCAATTTTTTATGGTAATATTCTTTATAAAGCACAAAGGTGTCAGTATTCACCTCAGAAACTTACAAAACCTTTGAATAGACTTATTAAGAAGGGATATAATTACGATACTGTTGTCAAGTCATTAAAGATTGCATATTTTGGCGTTAATAATGAGTCATTGATAAGGTCTTTGCATCGGAACTAAACACATTTATTCTAAAAACAGTTGTTGGCATGACACGGGTTATGTTCTTCTCATATATGTTATGATGGTATGATACTAAACCCCTAACGGGAAGGATTGTGCCTGATGTTCATATGATGAAATCATAATCTTTCAGTCAGTTTAGTTGAAGTCTGGAGCTGGCATGTCAGTTAACTGCTAGTAGTCTGTTGTTATTTATGTATTATTGTCATTTTGTTTATTTTCTTTGGTTACATCTTCTGACATCAGACTCGGATTTCTCTTGAACTGAATTTTAATGTGCGTATTGTTATGCGTTTACTTTAGTACATTGGTTAGAGGTATAGGGGGAGGGTTGAGATCTCACAAACATGTTTAACCCCGCCGCATTTTGCGCCTGTCCCAAGTCAGGAGCCTCTGGCCTTTGTTAGTCTTGTATTATTTTAATTTTAGTTTCTTGTGTACAATTTGGAAATTAGTATGGCGTTCATTATCACTGGACTAGTATATATTTGTTTAGGGGCCAGCTGAAGGACGCCTCCGGGTGCGGGAATTTCTCGCTACATTGAAGACCTGTTGGTGACCCTCGGCTGTTGTTTTTTATTTGGGCGGGTTGTAGTCTCTTTGACACATTCCCATTTCCATTCTCAATTTTATTTTTTTACAGAGTTTGTCTTTAGTGCCGTGTGGAGGCAGTAGAGTTGCCTCCCCGTGCTTCAGGTTTATGCTCTTATAATATACTAGATTATGGAGTGTGTGTCCGAGCGAGAACTGCTCTAATTCATTACTTTAGGAATATTTATCAAAAGTAGTATTTCAATATTCAGCCCCATTCTACTATTTAATACTGATAGCGTTGACATTTTAGCCGAACAAATTTATCCATTTTATATACTTCAATTATTGTATGCTGGTTCATATTCTGGACGCCAATCTTTGATCGTTTATTATATAATTCACTAACAAAACAATTATGAAGCTTAGAAATGGAAATTACTAAATACTAAACTTGTTCAAAGGGTATCCACACGTCTCAATCTTCAAAATCGGTTATCTAAAAATACTATACCATCGCTAACATTTTTAACAATAAAAAACGTGGTTACCCTTCTATCGATAAGTGTCATGCCAAAAAATGACTTACATGTCCCGTCTTTCAACCAACAATACGGTAAGGTCCACGTTTAATGGTCGCACATTTTCTTTAAATTTTGAAACTGATATAACTTGAAAAACAAACAGTATTATTTATTTACTCACATGAAACAAACCGGGGTGTGGTATTCAGTACGTAGGAGAAACTGGACGATATTTATCTAAACGCACTCAAGAACATCTGTATCGTTTTAAAAGACCCAATAAATTCAAAAGTATCATTTACCAACACCTTAAGAAGCACAACCATCCTTTTAAATATTTAGCAGTTCAACCTTTAGAAGTAGTAAATAAGCAGCCTGGTGAATCGCATTCAAAGTTTGTACGATCACGGAAAATAATTGAATTAAATTGGATTAAAAAATTACAGACAGTTTACCCTCTCGGTCTAAATGATAATATCATGGGAATTGGTAATATATCTAGAACCAATTCCGTTAACATTTTGGATATAGTTTCTAAAACT
>NW_027269152.1:0-28009 GCF_963676685.1 Mytilus edulis
CTTTTTATACATGTTACATGTATATTTATATTGCAAAATTGTCCAGTATTAACATTTGCAGAGTGGTTGTATTTGTTTTCGGAATATGAACAAAAAACATCAAAATGTGAGGATTTTCCAATCTACTTCTTGATGGTAAAATTATTAGGATCTTGTTGTGAATCTAAAATTAAAAGTCGAATAGTGGCGACCACAAAATATCAATTGAAATCACTTTTTAAAAACAAAATTGAATATCAGTCTCGTTACACGTTATTCAAAATACGCACAAAACTGTTATTTCTAACCAAAACAATCAGCTAAAAACATGTTAAAAATATCCAATGTCAGAATAGGTAACAGAAAAACACTAAGACAGAATGACAATGAGACAAAACTAACCAAGTCAATAACTTTTTTCAAAAAATTATTCAAATAAAGATTTTGAAGGCTTACTAATAAGTGCTTTCAAAGCAAACCGATGAGGAAACCATAATTATTAAAATCTTGGGTATCGGATGGACACACTCAAGATAAAAATAGGAAAGATAGGGAGTTTCATCCTCAGTTTTAAAAGTACTTGTATATTATTTAGTCAAGATATTTAAGAGAAAAAATGTTATCTTTCACAAGTCAAATGTCTAAATTGTGAATTATCATGAACACACGATACACACGTTTTTTTTTATAAAGACGTTATTTTAAGTGTGATGAACGCTCTCTTTTCCTCTTTTTATATTGTATTAGATTTCTTCATTTGAGAAACATCAACACTTTTAACGAGTTCTATAAAAAAAAAGAAAGTCGAAAGACAGACAAGAACGTGATCAAAAGAACAAATTCTTCCAAATAAACAAAAAATGACAAATACTTTCACAAAGCTACAGATTTTGCAACACAAATCTCATTAAAAAAGAGGGGGGCCAAAGTATTTCCGAAAAGGCATACAGTTTCCACGTCCACAATGAAATAAAACGTATTTATAATTGCAATTTGATATATCTGGAGAAATCGAGTGCAGGACTAAAGATTCGACCAGTGGTCATTTACAATGCCGTGACAATACATTGAAGCGACCACAAGACAAACAGTCTACAAAAGACAACATGAAAAAATCAGTGAGCGTTACAAACCCCAATGATATAAACTTCACACCTTGCAATTCTTGGTTCAGTAAATTCCTTATAATTAGCAATCATTATCAAGGAAAACATGTTCGGAAATGTAAGTTCTGAAATATCGTATCAACTGGGATATAATACTACATATATTTTTGCATTTTTAAGATCTTGGAATGATAAAGTACTATAAATTCATTTATTTTTGTCAGTTTTTAACAATTGACACACATGTGAGACTAATTTTTGCGATTTCAGGAAATGCTGAATACACACAACCCCTATGATACCTGAAATACGAGTCTTTCCATATTCCGTAACCAGACATGGGGCAAATTACATTGCAATGTAATGCATTATATTACAATTACTTTGACAAAAGCATGCATTAAATTACAATTACAAAACATGCATTTCTCAAAGTAATGCATTATATTACAATTACTTTTGAAAATAATGCATTGAATACCACATTACATTTGAAAATGTTATTATTAAGTGAACACAAAAACAAACATTTTGAAAAACAACTTGAAGTCACAAAAGATTCAAGCATATGCAAAACTGTTCATTATACGTATTAAATATAAGTATCAAGTAAAAAGTCTTTTAAATACAACAATTACATTTTAACATTATCACTGTGTCTAAACCACACCGGCTCGGACTCGATGGTATCTAACATCCGGAACAATGACGGAACACCAATAGACAAAAGAAAGGTAGGTTTCTATTTTTTTTTATTTTTTTTATGATATCGAAGAATATATATACATATACAACTATTTTCTATTGTGAGATGCAATATTTTCTACAACCGTTCTATATTAACGGAGAAATAAGTCAAAATGCATGTCAAAATAACGAATTGAGTGAACCTTGCCTCGAAATTGTTTAATTTCTCGTTAAATTGTTCACATTGTACGGAAAGAAAGGTACGGGAAGATGGATATTGACACGGAGATTGCAAATTTAGTTATTATGAACATCTCCATAATTGTATCTCTGTGTATGGAACGAAAGAAATGGGTCATGTCAAAATGGAACTGGCCGGTTTCGTCAATGTATACAACCCGGTTTCGTCAATGTATACAACCCGGTTTCGTCATAGATTTCAAAATGCATAACCCGGTTTGGTCAAATAAAAAAAATCATAATCGCATTACATTATAATTGATTATTTAACTTCAGCATTCAAAAGAAGTTTTGTGGGTCGTTGGAAAACAAGTTCGTTCACCGGACAACGGCTTATTATTTATATGAGTCTCAGATTCAAATAAATAATAAGCAAAAACTTGAATTCCTACTCTTATAGAACACAAATATTTTAATTTACTTTGCATTCCGAAATTTTTTAACAGCATATTGAGATTAAAGCTCTCTAAATATGCGTTTTCTATATGAGTTATGGGAAAATATGTAGAACATGTTTAAACTTGAAATTAAAGTTTACGGTCTTAAAAATCGAAACACACAATTGATATGTGATTTTCTCGCACAAAAGGATGGACACCTTTATAAGTAATCTAATCATTCTATGTATGTAATCTTTTCTACAATCGTTAAAAATAAATCTTCTAAAGGATAAACGTTGATAATAAGACAACTGTATATATGCATGCATAATCGACATAGAAAATGAATGTAGGATTACAACTACCATGCATTAAAATAATTTTTTTTATCCCTTATTGTAACTATACTGCTATGTACAAATTAGTATAATAGTCTCAGGTCATCGACAAAATTCCATAATAATTATTTTGTTAACATTACTAAAAAAAAACAAGTCTGTATTGTCGCCGTTGTGTTATGATAATCGTACACTGACGTCGGTCATCGGACGAGTTAAGGTTTTTTCATCATTTTTTTATTATTTGTACTTTTGTTGTACTGTTTGTGTCAGCGGCAACACTTTGACTCAGTCCATTCCCAAATCACACGCTTGTAATTCCATGGTTGTCTTTGGTTGCTTTATACCATATGCGTTTTGAACAAAAAATAGGCAGGTAGTTTTCTTGTTTGAATTGTTTTACATTTATAATATAGGGCCCTGCTTGCTTTCATGCAGTTTACATGTGTTTTTCTCATTGTTTAAGGCATACGCTGACCTAAACTTGATTAATTCAACATAATTTTTGTGTCTAAAAGAAAGTTGTCTCATTGTCAATGTTTATGGGATAAGTGGTTACCGTCACTTCTTAACAAGACCTAGATATAAATGACGGTCATGTTTTACAAACCAACTTTTATTCACATTGAAAATACAAAACTGTCAGATATTGTTTTCGAAAGTTATCTTGAAGTTTCAATTGAATTTGAACTACAAAAAAAGAATTTGAACTGTAAAAATAATGTGAAAAACATGCCTATGAAAATGAATGTGCCTACCAGAAACGGGGAGAAAGTTACAAATCTCACTGCTATGTTATGGATGCTTAAGTGTGAAAACTCGCTTTAGTGCGCAAGTAACACAGTATATATAGTACCAGAAAATCTGGCAGGACTGCATGCATGATTAATTTGTGCAGAACAGTATAGACTATAGTCGGTTTGGGACGGTTTGGATTATTATTATTAATACATTGAATGCATCAATGTATTAATAATTGATAGTAAATATTGTAAGTGTATATAATATAGTATAGTAAATTAAAATTATGGCACAATCAAAACACATCCTTTTATTTTTCATCTTTACATACTACTATTATAACCAAAGAAAATATAATAATGTTACAAAATAATTAGATACCAGTGTTTGCTATTCAGTATTTATATTCCATTTAAAATTAGTTTGAAGTTAAGTGAAATAAGGGATACGCCTTTCATTAGGAAAATGTGTATTATCATAATTAACTATGTCCAAAAGTGCCCGTTTAGAATAGATTTTAACACGCCAAGTTTACTTTACAATAAATATATATTTAAATTCTCGAAAGACAATGTTCAGATCCGTGCCAAAGTTTCTTTTCATAAATTGTTTGTTAAAAAAAACCCCAAAAATACGGGTGATATATATAGACGAAACCGGGTGATTGTGTAGTAACAACATTGACGAAACCGGTTTATTTTAATTTGACATGACCCTTTTCTTTCGTTCCATATACAGAAATACAATTACTGAGATGCTCATAATAACTAAATTTGCAATCTCCGTGTCAATATCTATCTTCCCGTACCTTTCTTTCCGTACAATGTGAACAATTTAACGAGAAATTAAACAATTTCGAGGTAAGGTTCACTCAATTCGTCATTTTGACATGCATTTTGACTTATTTCTCCGTCAATATAGAGCGGTTGTAGAAAATATTGCATCTCACAATAAAAAATAGTTGTATATGTATATATATATTCTTCGATATCATAAAAAAAAATAAAAAAAATAAGGAGAAACCAACCTTTCTTTTGTCTATTGGTGTTCCGTCATTGTGCCGGATGTTAGATACCATCGAATCCGAGCAAATTTTGCCGGTGTGGTTTAGACACAGTGTGTATGACTGTAAATTTTATTTAAAGTCGGAACATATATAGTCGTTTGGTCTAGCGGGACGGCTACAGTGCAGGCGATTTGGTGTCACGGTATCTTAGTAGCATGGGTTCGAATCCTGGCGAAGGAAGAACAAAAAATTTGTGAAAGCAAATTTACGGATCTAACATTGTTAGGTTGATGTTTAGACGAGTTGTATATATATATAACCGTGAGAAAAAATAAAAGCTTTGGTGAGCTCTATACCCGACTATCATATAAAAACCGCAATGTATGAACGTTACACAATTAGAGATGAACGTTTGACAAATGCACGTTATCTGATATACACAATTATACACGATTGACAAACGCACCATACACGGTTAAGAATGGATGATTGATGAACGCACGATACACGCACGATACACGGTTAAGAATGAAGGATTGATGAGCGCACGATACACGCACGATACACGATTAAGTATACACGATGCACGCACGTTACACGTAAAATACACGGAACGATGAATGATGAACGCACGATTGGTACACGCACGATACACGCACGATACACGATGAACGCACGGAATAATGGTCAGTTTGAATTTTAGAAGGTCTGAGTATCTATAAATCTTTAAAATTCCCCCTTATAAATAACTGCTTTCCAGTCCTCCAAAAACGTCATTTGGGTGCTGAATGTTTTGTACTATGAACTAGCACACTTCTAAAGCTTTAAGTGCAATATGAACTAGTACACTTCTAAAGCTTTAACGGTAACGACAGTTATGATGGTACAAGTACGATTACGTCAATAAAAATACCAAATAAACAGCACTGCACGATCTAAATTTATAAATATAGAATAGATATATACACATTTCTAACGTCAACAGACATTTACATTTTATTTATTTGTTTTCGAAACATTTTTTTAGTATTCATTGAAGAAATAAATTTATAACAAGAGATACGGATTGTTATTTTGCACTAAGAAATGTTCGCGTATTCATACGATCGGTTACTTGTCAAAAACGAAAGTCAAATATCTGTGGCAACAATACATCGGAATGCTCTCACGGTCATCGCGATGCAAAAGAGCGTCCACGCGGTGAGCTGATTATGTTCATAGAATGTAAGATGGAGACGTAAAAATTTTCGCTCCTCAGATAAGTCAATTATTTGCTATATATGATGTGTAATTATGGATAATTCATAGATGCTTCAATTTATGCTTAGTTGTGGGACCTTCCGCCCAGATAATTTATCTGATTTAGTAATAGAAAATGACATTTTCAGATTTATTTTCTAAATTTGTGTGATATATTCTTTCATTCATAACATACGTAAAATCCAGAGACCATAACAATTTACCTGTAACCCGGGGGTATTGGACATTAAACTGAACTGTAGTCAAGTGTCGGAAAACCATTTGAGGCTCTATACGAGTGGATAAAAATGAACGAAGAAAATGTCAATACCTCCCAAATGTTAAATACCAGCAGAGATGTTCTATACGGGCAACCTGAACAAAGTGTAACTTTAGAAAATGTCTATCAATTAATGATAGGTATGAATGAGAGACTTACAACTATCGAAAAGGGAATGTCACAAGTTAATCAAATGAACAGAACTTTGACAAATTTATTATCAAAATTCACAGAAATGAACTCAAAAGTTGCAGAAGCTGAATGTCAAATTAAAAATTTAAAAAGTAAATGTGATAGCAACGATGGAAAAATGTCCCAATTAAAACATGATCACACTGAACTAAATAAAAAAGTAAAAAATATGAAAAAAAATCAAACTGATGCTAATAATAACCTACAGGGAATTAGCGACTTCATGGACGATTTCAAGGTAAATCACGAAAACAACGTTAAAGATGTAAGATCGGTTAAATCATCCATTAGTAAAGTAGTAAATGACCTTGCAGATAACACTTTGGAGCTGAGAAATGAAATTAAAACAGTCGTCAATATAAACGCAAAACAAGAAAATGAAAATCTACAGAGCACCGTTATTGACCTTCAATGCAGATCAATGAAGAATAACTTGGTGTTTACTGGTTTGACGGAAACCGAAGGAGAAAACACTGAAGAAGTTATCAGAGATCTCATACAGCAATTCCTACATGTAACACACAGGATAGAATTCGGCAATGTCCACAAATTTGGATATGGTGCCAAACCAGGTTGACGCGGACGCCCTAGACCGATTGTGGCAAGATTTCTATATTACAAAGATCTGGCACGATCGCTTTCAAATACGTACAGGCTTAAAGGAAAACCGTTTGGTGTAAATCAACAGTTTCTTGACATAATTGAACAAGCACGCAAAAGCCTATACCCAATTATGAAACAGAAACGCGAAGAAGGACACACTGTTAAGTTAGTAAGAGACATTTTGTATGTGGATGGTGAAATGTACAACGACCAAATTTCGGAAATTGAACCCACTGACAGTCTCACATCTCAAACGCGCACACCGGACCACCATCAAGACCGGAAACGACGCCGACGCATATCTTCGACTCCTAACCCATACAGTTAGTATTCCAATGGAGATTCTAAAAAGGTTAACAGTTCATTAGACTTAAATATATTGTTGCTCAATTGTTGTGGGATTATGAACAGAATGCAATATCCCGAATTTACAGAACTCATTAAATGTTATGACTTTATCTGCTTGACAGAAACAAAAACTGATGATTTTGATAATGTTGATATACCAGGTTATACTTTTAAATTGAAAAATAGAAAAACTAAATCAAAAGTCAAATCAGGTGGTATTGCATTTGGATATAAAAATGAATTAGAAAATTATGTGCAAACAATAGAATCCGAGAGTAATTTAGTATTTTGGGTTAAAATTTCAGCCAATTATTTAAAAACAGAAACAAGATGTTATGATTGGTACACTGAACATACCACCCGAAAATTCTACTTATAAGGTACCAGATGCAATAAATATAATTGAACAAGAATTTCTAAAATTTTCACCCAACCATGAGTCTATTTTGCTTACTGGTGATTTTAACAGCAGAACTGCTGCCAATTTAGACTTCTATGAAATATTAAATACCAATCATGACACATCAGATAATTTTAATATTTCAAACAATTTACACAAGTTTCATATGCTACGTATTAGAAATAGTTGCGACAAGACAAAAACCCACTTTGGAAATCTACTTTTAGAAATGTGCAGAAATAACAATCTGTTTATTTTGATGACAAAAATATTGTTTCTTTTTGTAGATTTAGAACGTTGAACACAAAAATTCCTATCGAAATTGGTAGATGGCAAAACATTCAGAGAGAAAATCGTATTTGTACTTTGTGCAATTCCGGTGACATTGGCGACGAGTTCCATTATATTTTAGAATGCTCGGCAATGGACGATAGTAGACAACTGCTACTAAAGCATCATTTTATAAACAGACCAAATATTTTAAAATTTCAAGGTCTAATGAATAGTAGCAACCCGTCTGAACTAAACAATCTGTGCAAGTTTATAAGAATTATTTTTAAATGCCTAGAATCTCCTGGGTAATCACTTTATGTCTCTATTTTACATTTGTATTTAAAATTTATACTATGTTAATTTATTTGTATATGTCTCTGTACCATTGTACTTTGGTTTATGAGAATAAAGATATATATAATTATATATATATAGAGAGAGAGAGATATCGATTTAAAAAGGGGGAAAATATTTGATATCCAAAAAGAACTGTTTTCCTTCACAATATTTTTTTTCTATGTACATTTTCTGTTTGACAAGATTTTTGATTTTTGTTGTATCTGAAGTTGTTCAATTTATAGTCTGAGGCTACTCAGTTGGTATCTTCAAAGTTCGGGACATCAGCATTTGTACATTTTAATTTGTTTTGAATATTTATTTTACCATTTGAATATTCATTGTTATTTTGAGCTGTATTGGATTGAATTGTTTGAATGAATGTTTTTTTTCTTTTCAGTAATGATATTTTTTGTCTATTTCGATATTACCCATGTGGATAGGCTATAGCATTGTGACCTCAAGGGCGGATTCAGCCTTTTCCCAGGATAAAGGGGGGGGGGGGGGGGGGGGGGGGGGGTTCCAACCATATGTCCCCATTCAAATACATTGATCGGCCAAAAAAAAAGGGTTTTCAAACCTCCGCCCCCCCCCCCCCCCCTGGATCCCCCACTGGACCTATATTAGAATCTAATAGGTCGGTAGACTATTTACAACCGCATTTAAATTCCGCCATTGCATCATCACTTCAAATAGAATAAGTCGGTTAAACCATGTGATTGAAAACAATAGACTGAACAGGTTGTTAACACTTTCAACTATCAATAGGGTCAAGCAACAATGATAAGTTCATGTAAGCATTAATTTTGTTACGGATACGACATTTTAGCGATATTGATCCTCAAACATTAAGCCGGTCATGAACTAAGTTTGTGAATTATGTTTGCAGTTTTCTTTACATGCATTGTGACGTGTCATCGTATTCATTTTATATTAGAAAAACTATAGCAGTTATATTAGAAAAGTATCGCATTCATAAATTTTTGATATTAAAAAAACATCGCTATGATATAAGACAAACATCGCATTGATATAATAAAATATAGCAGTATCTTTGACTTATAGGTGATTTTGGCTTAGCAAACGATTGAATTCATCTCAATTGCATTCCACTGAATTTACTGCAAGATATTTATTGAATATGTACATCTACAAATGATAAATCGTGCATTTATGTTTCATTTATTCAACAATTCAATTTTCTCGTTTAAGTACACCTTGCTTGTTATAACATAAAATAATTTATGAAAATTATACAGCAGACCTATGTCGTGTTAAATGTCACCCTGTTTTAAGAAAAGAGTCATTACTTTATACCGAGAAATCTGCTTTTCTTCGTATGCTAACATTCGTCTGAAATTTCCAACAATGCAACTCGTTGATATAAGACAATATCGCTCGTTGATATAAGAAAAGTTTTTATCGATTCGCTTCTTTCATAGACTGAAACCAAGGAATTTCTGTTAAAAAATAGTTGGGGAAACCCACTAGTTTATCCTCCGAAACTAAAAAAGCGAGCGCCGATTTGAGTAAAAGCCTCTCGTTAAGGTTTTTAATGCACCTATCTAACACACAGCTAATTTAGGTATCACTTGAATGAAAAAACTTCTAGAGCATACGATTTGGGGGGTCGTCAAAGTTCCCTATGGTCACGTTTCTTGCAAATCTCACGAGAACACAGGACATTAAGCACGATATTGCGTCTCAAATGGTAACGTCAAATTTTTACGTTTTACGGCGATTATTTATATTTGGAATAAGTTTTTTTATTTCGCTTGCAATTTTTGTATTGCACAGTAATATGCCGGATACTTCTTATATTTGGTTGTACTGAATATGCATGGAATATTTCCCACTGAAATTAACGTAAGCAACACACAACAAAATATATCGTATGTGGGTAATGCATACGTCTATATGAAATAAGAAGATATATACGGTATGATGAGTGAGAATGAGACAACTCTCTACCAGAGACCATTTGACATAAAACGTAATAAAATGCAATGTTTTTCCATTTAGATCAGAAAAGGAGAAAGATATATATTTTGCTTTAATATACAAAGTTTGTCGGGAATTACAAGTTAAACGGGTCTTGCTTAAAAGAGTCACTCTACTTTCTTTAATAGCGGTACAATTAGATTAAGAAATGGAACGATTGTCAGAAAAAAAGGTTAACTATAATTCATCTCATATGTTTACAAGCTTTGTATGATATGGAGAGGTATATGGCTACGCTTCAGGCCTAATTTTAATTTCACTTTCAAGTTCTGTGCATTTGAATCTTATTGCAGAGAAATTAAAAAAAAATCGCGGTTTTACGCTTCGCAAATTTGAAAAAAGATGATTTTTTATCCTCTCGTGATGCCAAACTTTTTCCACAACTTAAGAACCTCATCTAAACGAACAACACCAGTCATCGGAATTTTTTTTATACTTTGTGGTCTTGTTGTTAGTATCTGACTATCAAGAAAATTATATTTGAGGAAATATATACAGATCATCCACCATAAATAGCGTACCCCGAATCGACAATGTTGAAAACGTATGAAAATCGTCCAGTGGACAAACTTGCAAGACATTTCATTTCTTTTAAAACGAAGAGGTTTTGACTACGCAAATTATCAAAAAGTAAGTAGCTGTTTTGTAAAGTTAAAGTACAATTACGGAAAAGCACTATTTCGCATGCAACTAATCTAAATTGTCAATAAATTACGTCGCAAATGATAATTTATTTGTAAAAAGCGGCGAAATCCGACATTGGACATCTTGCAAAACAATTGCCAGAAGTCGTTGCATTTTTATATGTAGTGTGAGTGCTGAAAAAATTCGATTTTGATATGGTGTATGTATGTACTTTTGTGAGCCTAATTTACACAAACAAAATATCATGTAATCTTATATTTAAAATCTATAAATTTTGATAACTTAACATTTTCCAAAATCTGACCATAATGAACACTATATGCTTTTGCCAAAAATTAGCGTTTGTCGTTACAGGAACGCATGTTCAGTAATATTGTACTACTTTATATATAAAACATATCATTCATTCGAATTTTCGTGGATATAACACTGTTTTGAAGAACACAACACCCCTGCTAAAGGTCTTATGCGTATAGACTGTTACGTCTGACACGCATATTTTGACGTTTTGTCAATATGTTGTCCTTATTTTAGACTATAGTAAAATATGATAAAACATTTTGTACTTTTTTTCGGAATAGTATTTACCTGTCTAGTCTATGGATTTAAGTTTTATAGAACTTAACAGTTTTTATAGAAAAGCTGTTTATTAGTGTGGCCTGGTTGATTACACGGTATTGACGCAATACCGTGCGTAACGTCACTGTAGACATGTCGAAATACTTCGGATTATACGGTGACATTTAACATTGCATATATCGGCATTGTTGTGAATATATTATTCATTTTTATCTAAGATAGCTTTGACTACATTTTAAAAAGACATCGAATCCAAAAAAAAAAGAAGATTTTATGAAAAATTAGTTAATTCAGAGGCATCTGTCAGACCAACCCTAAAATGTAAAAAAATACCATATTTTTTAAGATTGTCAGTGTCAATGACTTATTAAAACTCTCATATGTTTTGTATTTATAAATTCCATATACTAGTACCTTGAAAAGATTGCGACACATATCGAAGCTCAATGATGGATAATAAATGTTTGACGATTTTTCTGCATTATTAAACGGTATTCCGGATCTATATCGTGTTTATCCGAGACGCTCAAAATTTATATAAATCGAGTATCTAATGGTTGCAGTCTTTTAATTGACTGCTCCATAGGCTTACATGCTAAACAGCTGATCTTTGAAAATAAAAAAAATAAAAAAATGCTACATAGAAAAAAAAATTCATGTTCATATCATGTATGTACTAATGTGAAATTGTGATTTAATCGAAAAAAAGTGGGTCATGCCACGAAGAATAAAAAGTAACGTAACCCTGAAGTCAAAACATTTTTTTTCTACTTTCTGTTTGCTGTTTTCACTATACCGCACCACTTCCAGTAAACATGAAATCCTTCCACTTTCCAGGATTGATATCCCCAAAGAGATGCAAGATTTTTTTTAAATCTATATATATGTTTCAATTCAGCATAAACCTATACTCAAACAGAAAAAAATTGAGTCCAGAAAAAAATTCAGAAAAAAATGGACTATTTTGTTTCCTCCATGTTTTGACATGCACCGGAAACTGGAGTTGTAATACAAAACTGTTACCTAATATGCACAGGTAACATTTAAGGGGAAACGGTAGTATATAATTTTCCCAGCATTAGGCTTTTGTGTACCCAAGGCAGGTGAAGGAAGTCAAATTAGGAGCGTTGTGATTGGATGTAAGGGTACAATTTATTTTTTATTTATCTATGAATAACTGCAGTACGTATATTTACAATATAAATTTTGAAACCTATTGAAATATTTTCTAGAGAATTATTCGAAAAGACTTGCAAAATTTCATAAATTTGGTGCAAAATGACGGTGGGCATGGATAAACAAGCTCCATTGGAAGTTGGTCATGATACTATTTGGCTTTAATTTTTAAAACACAATAATCAAGTACTTACACAACATATAACTGTTTTATCTTAAAAAGTGGTAAATTTAGAAAATGTTAATATTGTCGCCTATGGCAGAATAAATAGTACCGTTTTCCCCTTAAGTTGCCAAAACACAAGTCATGTTTTAACATATTACTAAATAAATATTCGTATATGTGTTAACGAAAGACAATTTTAAGCATTACTAACGATATTGGCATGTGATATGTAAGCAGCAGACTGCACTTCAATGCTCCTCAACTTCGTACTTTATTTGGCTTTTTATAACTTTTTTGGATTCGAGCGTCACTGATGAGTCTTTTGTAGACGAAACGCGCGTCTGGCATATATACAAAATTTAGCCCTGGTACTCTCAGTATGACAACTGATAGAGGTTTTACAATCTTAATGAATGCTGTAAGGCAAAGACAAGATGATGTGTTTAGGTTGTTTTTTAGTGAGGTTGATACATTAGATGACATTATTATGAACAACATAAAATATCACAAAACTTGTTACAGGTTTTATACAAGCAAACACAACCTACCGTCTCCATCAAGTCGTATGTCTGCTGCAAAAGTCCAGCAACAGCAGTCTCAAGCAGAAACTGCAAGTTCATGTTCATCTCCAAATATCCTTACCAGCAACTAAACATGCTGACAATGAAATGCTCTTTCTAATTGCAGATAAAGATTTCACATCAAATGCTTTATATCACTCTGGTTGCATAACACAATACCTTTTGCGAGAAAAAGAAATTAAAGCAGAAACCAATGAAAATAATACTGGTATCATGTACGATAAAGCATTTACCTCATTTTTTGAGTCTATAAGCGAAGAATTGTTCGTTCACAAAATGTTGTTCTACTTGTCTTGTCTCCTTTCTAAATATAAATCATTTCTGCCATAAGACGTATCATCTAAATACACTTCTTATAGACTTCAACTCAGATTAAAAAAATCACTTTCGAGAACATATTGTGGTTGATGTAAATCACGGCCAAGGGGAGTCTAACCTCGTATATAGTAGTTATCTCACATTGCCCGAGGCAGTTAGAACTGCTATTCGTTTCACGGCCGAAACAAAGTTCACTAAACTGCAGATGTCTGCGTGCACTTCAAAAACGATCAAACCGACGAAAATCAAATATTATTTTTAGCTGCTTCAATGCTCAGACGTGAGATTAAAAATGCCGTTGTCGCTATGGATACTTATCCTTCAGTTGATGAAATGTCTTTATCGAAATCTCTAGAGACCGTGCCTTCTGTTTTGACTGGCTTTATAAATTGACTTATCGATGACTCTCACAGCCAAGTAGATAAAAAAACCATTTATCTGACATTCCATTTAAAGTATAAGGAAAAGCTTAGCTTTATCTGAATGCATAGTTTCATTGCACAAAAAAGCTTTATCACCCCTTTACATTGGCCTTGCATTACAATTACATCACATGCATGGTTCGAAAGCTTTGATCGAGACATTACATTCGCATGGACTTTGTGCATCATATCATGAGGTAAGGCGATACCTTACAAGCCTTGCATGCTCTGAATTATCTCAAGTTCAAAACAATACAGACATTCCCAGTGGAATTCGCCAATATAACGGCAGTCTCAGTCATACATGAAGGAGCTGATAATGTCGACATCAATGCAGAAACAGTTGATGGAAAGGATACTTTCCATTCAATGGCAAGAGCGGTATTCCAGGTATGTGAGGAGATAAATGGTGAAACTGAGCATCTGGAAAATCAAAAAATTGGATCGTTCAATGGCATTTGGAGCGACATGGCGACAGAAAAACATTGATAAAAGATTCAAAAGGAGACGGTGGCATTGTTGGTTTAACAAGGAAGAAGGCTTCATTGATAAGATGGAATCTTACAAGGCATGTGCTTAGTCAGATAACATCGGCAATGAGAGCACGTGCGTGTCTTGTCCAGGTTTATGACCAATGTCACGATGAAGCAAAACCAGCTGCAATGAAAAGGGATGAAAAACATGTACAAGATCTAATTATTTATATAACAGAAAATATGACAAATCCATTTGACGTTGATAATCACCCCCGTCAGCTTATTACAATTCAACTGGTCTCCATGCAAGTCACGACATTGAAGATTCACTGTTAAAATCAGTTGAAACTGGAAGAACTAAAATGAAGATATTTGTTGAGTCATCTCTATCAACAGACAAGGCATGTAGCTTTTACCATCCAATCCAAAGATCAGGACTGAAGACCTTTGAAGATATGAACCCCAAAGTACAACTAAAATGCAAATCTGGGCAAGTTGCAAAAGGTCATTTGAAATCCCGAGCTTGTTTTTAGACGTGCACTATCTCTAACTAAATGTAGTGATGACGTATCTGTGGAAACTGTTTTGTCCTATCCAATTTGTCCCATTACCACTGCATTATTTCATGACGATGGAACTATGAGGAAGACAAAAAAGTCTGATCTTGCCCATGAATTGGAAAATTTAGTAGGATCAGTCCTTAACATTCCTCCATTCGACCAAAGTGCTACCGTACTAATAAGAGATGGTATGAGCTCAGTTCAGTCTTTTGATGTTAAAAGGATGTCCACATTTTTAGACTTGGCCAAATCTTACATTATGCAGGTACAATCATGCTTTCGATTCACAGACAAGGTTGTTGATGTCTTCGATCGCAATGACACTGAACATTCAATAAAATCAGCAGAGCGTCATAGACGATCGACAACAACAACCACCCAAAAGTTTATCATATCGCTGAAGGCCGAACTGTTGAAGACTGGAAAAAATTTCCATCAAGCAAGCTCTGATTACTTTCCTTGGTGATTATCTGAGCAGCAATTTGTCTGATATGTTCCAGGAGAAAAATAAATGTTTAGTTCTTGCCGGTGCATTTTCCAATCCAGACAACTCTCTAATGAGCATGTAATCGATCTCCCAGACTCTACACTCTGATAAAATCTTTCAGCAGGTGAATATAATGGAACGAATCATAGTCAGGTGTTCCGATACAGATGTTCCTGTGCTCTGTGTTCATTATTTCAAGGTTCTTGTGTCGACTGAACAAATGTGGTTTTTGACGGGGTCAACTAATTCTCTAATACCGCACTCCCACTAGGCCACGATCGAACTACGATTTGTGAAAAAAATGCAAATTTCGATGATCGTAGTACGATCGTGTATATCGCAGTAAGGTCGTATCACGGTCGTGATGAGGTCTTCAAGATCGTGATGAGCGTGGCCAACTTTGAACATGTTCAAAACAATCGTGGTGCGGTCGTGGCGAAATCAGGTCGTAGTAGAAGCGTAGTGAGAGCGCACTAAGATCGTAGTAAGATCGCAAAGGTCGCTGTACAATCGTAGCGAGAGCGCAGCGAAAGCGTGATTCTATTCGGAGAGACTGCGCTACGATCTGAAAGCGACAATATTACGACCTCACTACGACAATCACGTTCTCACCGCGACCCAACTACGCTTCTACTACGTCTATACCACGCTGTTCACGACCATAGTACAATTTCTAGCACATCCTTGCCGTCCTCATCACGCTCTTCTTACGACCTGACTACGTTCATACTACGACCATCATTGTCATTGTCATTTTCACATAAAATGTATTAAATCTCTCAAGGTTTTGTTTGTTTATATGTAATTAGGACTTCTTGTCCATTTTCTCTAACAGCTCAACCATGCATCTCGTTTTTTATATAGATTAGACCCTTGGTTTTCCCGTATCAAAGGTTCTACACTAGTACATGTAATTTTGGGGCTCTTTATAGCTTGCTGTTCGGTGTGAGCCAAGGCTCCGTGTTGAAGGCCGTACATTGGCATATAATGGTTTACTTTTATAAATTATTACTTGGATGGAGAGTTTTCTCATTGGCACTCATACCACATCTTCCTATATCTATATGACAGATCTGTGTCATCTCTGCTATCGTTTACTTAAATATCGTCATTTGAGCTTTATGGACCAGCAATAGGTTGAAATTTAGGTTGGATTGGTCGGTCCGACATCGCTGCTTGATCAGGATTCGTTACTATCAGAGCTCCATCTGCCTCTGCCTCTACATCAACACCTACCACCCACACCAACGTGTTCTAGAAGATTTTGATGGTATGACTGTATTGTTTCCGAGAAATCAACGTATTTATAGTCAGAAAAAGAAGGAAGGACACGGTGTTGACGTTATTACTGAGAACGTAGTAAGATCGCGGTTTGAACGTAGTACAATCGTGGTAAGAACATGCCATAGTCGAGGTAGAAGCGTGGTAAGATCGTGTTGCAATCGGATAACTCGTGTTATGGTTGTAGTTAGAACGTGATGAGCGTAGAAAGATCTTGATAAGCGTAGAGAGGTCGCAGAATAAGCTCGGTGAGAACGTGGTATAATCGTAGCGGGATCGTTGTAGAAGCGTAATGAGGACGTAGTAGCGTGGTGAAAGCAACGAAAATTTACATTTTCATGCCGCTCATACCGCGGCAATCTTCCCTTATAGTTAAATATACAGTCTGCTCTTTGGTTTGCTTGTTGTCTCTTTGAAATATTCCCCATTTCCATTCTCAATTTTATTTACGATTCGGAAGAGTCAAGTTTGACTACATGTAATAAGCAAACCGAAAAGAGTTTTTTTCATGGAAACATTTTCGGACATAATTAGCTTTTTTATAGATATTATTTTTATGAACGCTTTTCATACACATTATATCTATAAAGCTGGTGATTGGGTCCTAAGGTGTACGATAAAGTGCATATGAACATACTGAATGCACGGGTAACTCTACAAAAATCAGTAATTACTATTTACTTTCCTGTTCACGTTTGCGCACTTGCGCTGTACGATGACCGAAGTTTTAACGAAGTTTTAACAAAGTTTCGTAGATAAGGTCACTCCAGACGGTAAAATATCGGTGAATTACTGTATGGAAAGACCATAATTCAATAGCAGTACATTTATGAAGATTGTGATAATATAAAAGATTTGCTTTAACAAGAAAGTTCACGTACATTCGTTTTATAGTAAAACTTAGCCATTCCAGTAAATAAAACATATTTCATTTTATTTTAATTTGAAGTTTCATAGGACTTTCAAATCTAACATATGGACAAAATTAGATGTTGCGTATACGTTATAAAGACAGAACCCCACCTACAGTAGTAACAAAAGACGTGTACAATCAGTATACATGTGTCTACACGATATTTCAAATTTAAATCGTCCCAAGTCTATAGAAAATTCTGCACAAATCAACGAGAGGGGCAAACATTATCTATTATTTATGTGCCTGTCCGAAGTCAGGGGCTTTTAGTTCAGTGGTTGTCGTTGGTTCGTCAAGTTCATGACTGTCTGATGCATTTTTTTTGTAAATTGTTTAAATTGGGCTGTTAGTTTTCTCAATTGAATTTTTTCATATTTTTTATGTTTGGGCCTTTTATAGCTGACTATACGGTATGGGTTTTTCTCATTGTTGAAAGCCGTACGGTTGCCTTTAATTGCTTACATCCCTTTTATTTGAACTTTGATGGATAGTTGTCTCAAAAGCAATCATACCACGTTTACTTATGTTTTTTAACATATGACATTAAAACCAAATGTTTTAAAAGACTGATTTTGCTAGGGGTCAAGTACCCTCACTCTGAATTAACGTCCATTTACACTGTGCAGAGTGTACACAAAGACTGTCGTCAACCCTGAAATTTACAACTCGACACAGATGTAAAAGTGAAAATAACATCTGACAAAAATAATCGACTAACTGGTGGTTTGTACCACAGGATTGTGTAAGCGTCTAGTGTGGTTAGAGCCATAGGCTCCTTATCACCGCTGGGTAGCCTGCTCTGTAGGTGAAAAGAAAGCCGAGTGTGTAAGTCTTTCCTGCCAGTTCATAGCCTCTACACTATTTAAGACTTCTACAATGCCTCCCCGCGACAGCACATGGTAACTAGGATCGTGCATCCTAGGCATTATTGTAGAGGATCTAGAGATGCAGTGTGTAGGCCCAAAGGCGTGTGGACACGCCCTTGCACTCATCAACCTTGTCCCAACTATGGGTAAATAGTACCACTGCCTTGTGGTTAGATCTGGGAAGATCAAAGGCTATGGGAGTAGACCCAGAAAGAAAAGCCGGGAAGATGGAACCCGTCAGCCATGGTAGGCAATCGTCTATGGGAAGGAAAACCCTGACAGCAAAACTCCATCCTGCAGGTAGTAGGTTTCTCGCATGGCTAATCACCAGGCAGAGTAAAAAAAAGCTGATTACGGAAACCACACCAAAAGAAACACTGAATTGCGTGAACGAGGACATACGTCATACAGATGACCCAATGAATGTGTCTAGTGAAAGCAGAAATGCAGCTAGGGGCAAGAAGTGTGGACTCTTAACGCCAAAAACGGTTCTCACCATAGGGGCATGGAATGTGCGGACCATGTATGAGATGAGAAGGTATAACATCAGTATACTAGGTGTAAGTGAATGTAGATGGTTAAACAACGGATCGATTACAACTGACACAGGTGAGACCATACTGTACTCAGGACGAACAGACAACAAACACTATGAGGGAGTTGCTTTAGTTTTGAGTAAAGAAGCAAAAAGAGCTCTTCTAGAATGGCAACCAGTTGATGAAAGGCTAATTTTGGCAAGATTCTACTCAAAATTTTCAAAACTAACAGTGATTCAATGCTATGCGCAAACCAACGAAGCTAGTATTGAGGACAAGAATAAGTTTTATGACAAATTACAATCGCTTGTCAGTAAAGTACCAGCACATGATTTATGTCTTGTAATTAGTGATCTCAATGCTAAGATTTGGGCAGACAACTCATGTAAGGAAAGAATAATGGGCAGACATGGTTGTGGAAAATGCAATGAAAATGGTGGACTTTTAGTAGATTTATGTGGCTTGAATGATTTAGTTATCGGAGGATCCTTATTTCCACACAAGGACATTCACAAACTTACATGGAACTCACCAAATGGCAAAGACCAAAACCAGATACACCACATAATTGTAAATGGAAGATGGAGAAAGTCTCTGATAGATGTCTGTGTCAAAATGGGAGCATATTGTGGAAGTGACCATCATCTTCTACTTTGAAAAATAAAACTTAAACTGAGAAAGGTAGTCAGACCACAAAATAACAGAAAAGCATATAACATCCACCGCCTTGAAGACAATCAGATAAGACAAAATTTAACATCAGCATAAGAAACCAATACCAAACATTACAAAATATCAGTGAAAACAACGACAACATTGGTCCTGATCTAAATGAACATTGGAACAAAGTAAAAACTAAGTTTAGTGATACAGCTGCTAATGCACTAGGACTTAGAGACAGGACACGGAAAAGGTGGATTTCAGATTCAACCTGGAAAGTTATAGAAAAGAGAAGATTCACAAAAGGTAAGTGCAATCAGACAAGATCAGAAAGGTTGAAAGTAAAGCTACAAATAGAATACTCAGAGCTTAATAAAGAAGTTAAGAAAAAAGCAAAAGAAGACAAACTGCAATATATTGAAGGATTGTCCAATGAAGCAGAAGAGGCGTGCAAACATGATGAACTAAGCACTGTATATAAGATCACCAAACAGCTATGTGGGAAAAGTAACAACGATGACACATCAGTTTTAAGCAAAAATGGAGAGCTATAAACATCGGAGGCACAGAAACTTGAGAGATGGGATGAGCACTTTCGGGAAGTTTTAAACAAAGAACCACTAGACAAACCAGCTCAATTTGATAACACCGAAGCGAAAATGGAAATAGACATATCAGAAGAAAAAAATGAACTTGGTGAAATTAAGAAAGCATTATGCAAGTTCAAGAATGGGTAAATCAGCTGGAGTAGACAATATCAGTGCAGAACTTCTAAAGGCAGCTGTAGACACAACAGTATCCAATACTAAATACAATATTTAGTAGAATATGGGAGGAAGAAGTTATACCTTTGGACTGGAAGAAGGACTACTGGTTAAGCTTGCAAAAAAAGGTCATATGAAGAATTGCAACAATTGGAGAGGTATATCTTTATTATCTGTACCTGCAAAAGTGTTCCTTCGAGTTATTGCCAATCGAATAATATATACTTTAGATGACATACTGCGGAAAGAACAAGCAGGTTTTAGAGCCAATAAAGGGTGTAGTGCCCACATCTTCACACTCAGAAACATCATAGAGCAGTGCATAGAATGGCAACACAACATCATTATAAGTTTTGTGGACTTTGAAAAGGCTTTTGATAGCTTGGACAGAGACAGCATGTGGGAAATAATGAGAACATACGGAATACCAGATAAAATAATTAACATGATCAAATTATTTTACAACAAATACAGATGCTGTGTCCTACACAATGGAACCCAATCCACCTGGTTCAATGTACAATCTGGAGTATGACAAAGATGCTTCATCTCTCCCCTTATTTTCCTCATTGTCATCGACTGGTGCATGAGAAGAACACTTGGGAATTTAACAACTGGAATAAGATGGTCGATGAACACAATCTTAGAAGACCTAGATTTTGCAGACGACCTATATGCCTATTATCAACGAATCGAACAAAAATGCAGAACAAAGCATCAAGACTAAATGCGACTGCTCTATCTGTAGGTTTAAAGATAAACACACAAAAGACAAAGATAATAAGCCTAAATGAAAAAAACATGAAACAACCAATAACACTAAAAGGAAACAAAATAGATGAAGTTGAAAATTTTACCTATCTTGGCACCAATATCAGCCAGGACAACGGAACTAGCATAGATATAATGGCAAGGATCAACAAAGCAAGAATTTCTTTCTGCAGACTACGAACAGTATGGAAAACAACATCAATATCCAGGTCCATAAAAATCAAAATCTATAATAGCACTGTGAAATCAGTTTTGCTATATGGTGCAGAGTCATGGAGGGTTATCAAAATCTGACTTCAACAAACTATCATCATTCCATAATACATGTCTTTGTAAAATTTGCAAGATCTTCTGGCAAAAAAACATCAGTAATAAAGACCTCTACAACCTAACTTTACAAAGAGACATCAGAGTAGAAATTAAAGAAAGGCGATGGAAATGAATTGGCCATGTTCTAAGAAAAAACAAAGATGACATTACAAAGATAGCTCTTCGTTGGACACCAGCAGAGGGGAAAAGAAAGAGAGGGAGACCAAAGGAGACATGGCGACGCACAATAGAGAGTGAACTTAGAATCATAGGAATGGGGAGAAGCATAAAGAAAGGCACAAGACAGGCAACAGTGGAAGGTTTTCGTGGTGGCCTCGTGTGCAAATGCGCACGAAGAGGATTAGGCAAGTAAGTAACTGGTCCATGTTAATGTAGTTATGTTTGTATGTTTCAACCATCATGTATACACAATCCAGTATTGGTTACTTTTCGTAAAAAAAGAGTGACAATTAATGTATTAAAAAAATATAAAACTACTGTATCATTTTGTGAAACAATTATAAGAACTTTAATTAATAAAAATATACCCCGAAAAATATTTTGCCATTGTTATTAATTCATATACCCGAGATATATTCAAAAGTCTTTCAACCTTTAGTTCAATTGACGTTATCACAACATCAATGATGATTATGTCAAAACATTAACGGAATGATAATGAGATTAAATACTTTAAGTACTTTAATCGCAAATGTAAAAATACAAAAGTCCTTAAAATTAAAGTGAAACAAAAGGTCATAGACTAGGAAATAACAAAATCTACCGAATTATCGATAAAATACCATACGGATTATGTTGACAACGAACAATTTGTATACTGCAGTGATTACATTTCTTCAATATGAAATTGATTTAGTTATTTGGATATTGATATCGTAATTTGGATATAATCCATACGCTAGCGCATTTACAACAAATTATTATTCACCTTATTTTTCACAAAACTGATAACAGGGATTATGATAGAATGGCATGCAACGTGTCAACTGATAACATTTCTTCTCATGCAGTAGATATATGAAAATTGATCAGTTATTATATTAAATGACGAAAGATAACTGACTATCGAGTCGATGGCGTTTCTTGTATCTTGTACTAAACAGTGAAAATGTAGACTAAATAACTATGCGACAGGATTATATCTAAAATATGAATGTTTAACGTTACCCCAAAGCAAAACAAAGTTCAAAGTGAGGATATACTTAGTTATTGCGATAATCAAAGGTTTAACCAGGGTCCATTCGGTATGACGAATGATTATGAGATATTTATGGGAGATATAGCACGGTTTTGAGGGGAAACAATGCAAGTAGCAAAACATACAGTAGAAGTAAGAAACCAGCAACTTTCGACGGAACAAGTCATTGGCAGGACTATCGTTTTCATTTTGAGATGGTTGCAGAACTAAACGAGAGGGACAATATAGCAAAAGCACTAGAATTGGCTGCATGTTTACGGAATTCAGCTCAAACTATTCTTAGCTATTGAAGACCAACTCGCCGGAGAATCTGCACTCATTTAGTGACTGACCTTGCTTTGAGATTTCAGCCAAGCAATTAGGTCGAACAATAGAGTGCAGATGAAAAGTAAAGCAAGAGAAAAGAGTTACTTACTGAGCTCGCTCAGGTTATAAAAAAAATAACACGTTTAACATATCCAATATTGAAGCTGTTTGTGAGCGGTTTACTAGTGAAAGAGAGGCGAAAAGGGATCCGACATTCAAACTCATAAGTCAAAAATAAACTGACAACGCCAAGACCAACAGATAAACAACAGTAAACAAAACACAAAGAGAAAACTACAGACTGAGCAACACGAACCCTACAAAAAACTGGGGGTGATCTCATGTGCTCCGGAAGGGTAAGCAGATCCTGCTCCACATGTGGTACCCGTCATGTTGCTCATGTTGGTACTCTTATACGGTAAGTCGCATTCGGGGAAAAGGGGACAGGATTGTAGGTACGACAATTGGAACATATCCGCTATCATCTGTGAAACGGATATTCCATAACGGTTAACCAACTCGTGATGGCGTCCGTAAATTAACGAAGGGGATGATTTTAACTTCACCACTTGGAACTCTTCCTTGTGAGCAGCAACCCTCTATTAAGGAAATCATGATAGGAAGTACAAGCCTTGAAATATCGTACAGCTAGTGACTGTTTCATAGATTTTCTAAATGACGCAGATTAAGAGTGGGTAATTTTTCATGGGCATGTTTTAGAAGATTCATTTCGAAATTCACCGTTGATAACATGGATATGGTAAGCAATAAGTTAAAATATTTGTTTCACAATATTGTCTCCTCGTACTCAAAACTATTCACTTACAAATTTGAATATTGATTGACAAAAAACTTTATATACCACACTTAATATATATATATTCTGTTTTTATATAGATTAGACCGTTGGTTTTCCCCGTTTGAATGGTTTTACACTACTAATTTTTGGACCCTTTATAGCTTACTGTGCGGTGTGAGCCAAGGCTCCGTGTTAAAGGCCTTACTTTGACCTATAATGGTTTACTTTTATAAAATGTGACTTGGATGGAGAGTTGTCTTATTGGCACTCATACCACATCTTTTTATATCTATATATGTATCATAAAGTAACAACCGTTTTTCTTCAAAAGGGATATTTTTTGTTGTTGATTGGTTTGATTTTTCAACAGATTAGAACATTTCTATTTGTTAAACTACAATCAAACCAAATTATTTTGTCTTACCCAAGTCGAAACAGAATAAATTGTATTAATGCCCAGTAAATAAAAGGCGTGTATATTTCTAAGAATCACAAGCAGTAAATAAAGCTGATATATTTTATAAATTTGTTTTAACAAATCATTTGACAGAACATAGACGCATTATTTCTAAAGGGATAAATAAAGGAGGATATCACAGGAAACAATCCACCCCTTGTATGAAACATATGAGTCAAAACGATTGAATTATCCGAAATCGTGAAAAAATCCTGCCAAGCGTAGCGTGACAAAATATTTTTTTTCTCAAAGGGGCCGTATTTCTTCTACCGATCTCCACTCTTGCATCCTAACATGTGTTCAAATGCATTTATGTCTTTGTCAGCATACAACGTTTTCACAGACGTATCTGCAGAATAGGGTTGATGTACATTTACATGCAATATGAATATTTAAAAGGAACAATGTTGTGATTGACGCTCTCCATCTGATGATTTAAAATCACAGAAAGGTAATATATGGACTGAAAACAAACAAAGTGGTATAAACCATTTTTGGAGTGTAAAAAAAATCTTTGGATGTTTTAGTTAAATTACGTGCTTTTGATGGTCCTTTTGATTCTGTTAATAGTTTTGATTTTTCTACTCTTTACACTACACTTCCACACTATCTTATTAAACAAAACTTTTCCTATTTAATTAAATGGTCGTTTGGTGAAATGTAGATATATTTGCTGCAACTCATTAAAGCCTTCTTCTCAAATGAGAAAGGGTAAATATGCTAGATATACTTACTGGAGTGGAGGTGTGATGAGATGATTGAAGCTGTTAATTTTCTCCTTGATAATATTTATTACGTTTCGGCAACAAAGTTTATCGACAGGTTGTAGGTATCCCCATGGCACTAATTGTGCCCCTTTAATAGCAGACTTGTTTTTGTACTGTTACGAATCACAGTTTATGACTAAACTCAGTAAAGACCCGTCGAAATTGCATTTAATTGATAAATTCAACAACACTTACCGTTATCTTGATGATATTTTTTCGTTAAATAATCAAGAATTTTCTCAATATACTGCTGAAAATTTACCCCAAGGAATTTATTCGGTAATAACTGTCCTTTCCTGGATTTAGATATTTCGGTTTTAAACGGGAAACTCCACACTAAAATTTACGACAAAAGAGACGATTTTTCGTTCCCTATTGCTAACTTTCCATTTTTAGATGGTGATGGTCCCTTTGGCACCATCTTAACGGTGTTTTATATTTCACAACTTGTTCGCTATGCCCGTGTCTGTTGTGACGTTTTTGATTTTAACGAACGCAACCTATGCATTACTGGTAAATTATTAAACCAGGGATATCGTTACCATAAATTACTTAAAACCTTTACTAAATTTTTCCATAGATATAAAGATTTGGTTTTGAAGTTTGGTTGTACCTGTAGAAAACTTATTTCAAACGGGATAGCACCATCCTCATTTTTACGGAAATGTTATTAACCGTGCCCGGAAATTTAGAAATGATCCATGTAAACTTGTCGCTCCGTTAAATAAACATATTCTAAAAGGTTACCTATTCAACACTGTAATAAGATCATTGAATATTGTTTTTATTGGTATAAATATTGATTTTGTTATCAGTATAATAAAAGCTAACTAAATATTACCAGTATGTTATATACATATACATATTCATGGATCTACAATCTGTCGATACCTGTAACTTGACATTGCACAAGGTCATGTTTTTCTCTGGCTGTTTATGACGTCTTTACACTAAATCCATTGGATGTTGGATGTGTACGGATTGATAGTTTAGTCTTAGATGCATGATTTTTTTATTAGTTGTTAGTGGCTTTGAACTAGCTGTCAGATAACTGCGAGTACTCTCAGATCTGTTCATTGCGTCTTTTTGTGTCGGGATGTATAAGTACCGGCCACGTCCACTTGTATTTTTTGTCCGTCTGATGAGTTAAGCCTTTTTCAACTGCTTTTATAGTTCGTTCTTATGTTGTACTGTTATACAACTGTCCCAGGTTAGGGGAGGGTTGGGATCCCGCTAACATGTTAACCAGGCCTCTACAATAACTTTTTTTTCAACTTGTCCAGTAGGACAAGTACAAACCAAAACTTACTTGTCCGAATGAAATTGTAACTTGTCCAAAAAAATGTTAATAATAACCTTTTTTTGAATTTCAAGTCGATTCAAGGAACAAAATGAATTAAAAAAAAATTGAACAGAATTTGATTTATATCCTTTGAAATACTTTAAAAGATATGAGCCATGAACAACTGAATTTAGTTGTGTCACAGGACTTAGGTTCTAGTTTTTATCAATGCTAAAGTCTCATCATACTTTGGACATGAGGCACCATCTGATTGGCCTCTAAATGTACACTCATTTGATTTTTATCCTATTTTTTTTTAAAGTTTGTTCAAATGCAATCAATAAAACGAATTTGAGGTATGATTGTCAATGAGACAAAAGACCAAATGACACAGAAATTTACAACTATAGGTCACTGCATTTGCAAGTATTGTTTTTTTTTCTACATAAAGATCAAACATGATTGCAAGTATTGTTTTTTCTACATAAAGATCAAAATGGTTTGATGATTTTTATGGTAAATAATAAATTTTCTCATTCTTACGGTATGGACATTGGTATTAGTTATTATAAAGCAACAAAATAAGGTAGGAAAAGAGGTTCTGATTTGTCTTGGTCCAGAAATGTCTACTGCCTTGCCAAACTGTCTATTAATCATGTCTATGAAATATGTCTCCTACGGTGCCCAACTGTCTATTAAACTTGGAGCCGAATCATTTCCGAGCTGGTGACGAACTGTCTTTTAAAGTTACCTTATCTAAAAAGCGCATGGTTGAATGGGATGTCACGACTGGTTTCCAAGAAAAGTGTGTTTTTTACCTGTTAAAAGTACCTGACAAAGAACCAGTTTTAAATTATCGATTGCAAGTCTTAGGGGTCTTGAGAAATAAAAAAGTTTCAATTAGTTTCAGTTTAAAAAGGAAAGATGTCAAACAAATCTTCTTTTCTTGTTTTTTTTGTTAATAATTATACTTTGTTCATCAAAGTTGGATTAAAAATTTACTTTCTGCAGAATGATTCTACTTGTCCCATCGGGCAAGCTTGGTATAGCTTTTACTTGTCCGACCTTTTTTACCTCTGGTACCGGACAATCGGACAAGCGTTATTGTCGAGGCCTGTTAACCCCGCCACATTATTTATGTATGTGCCTGTCCCAAGTCAGGAGCCTGTAATTCAGTGGTTGTCGTTTGTTTATGTGTTACATATTTGTTTTTCGTTCATTTTTTTACATACATAAGGCCGTTAGTTTTCTCATTTGAATTGTTTTACATTGTCTTATCGGGGCCTATTATAGATGACTATGCGGTATGGGCTTTGCTCATTGTTGAAGGCCGTACGGTGACCTATAGTTGTTAATGTCTGTGTCATTTTGCCACGGTCTTTTGTGGATAGTTGTCTCATTGGCAATCATACCACATCTTCTTTTTTATAAGTTCAAGTTAAAGTCAGGTACATGTATGTGAATATGGATTAGACAACTTTCGAGTTCGATGCATTTCCGTCAAAAACTCTGGTTTTAGT
>NW_027269153.1:0-17620 GCF_963676685.1 Mytilus edulis
TCAAGTTTGAAAAATAAATAAATCAATGAACTTGGCATAAAATAATGATGAAAGTAATGTTCGAACAAAATCCCCTCTCTCATAAAAGACTTAACTATTTTCGATATCTAACAAATTAACGCAATAAAATCCTTCATAAATTTACAATGAAGGAAAGAAGGGGGAAAAAAACAAAGTAGAGACGGCAGAAAAGAAGAGAGAAAAAAACGTGTTTCTTTGTGTATCGTTTTTCTTGCAATAATTCATTCCGTTTATTTTTCATTAATTTTTCAAATGAAATAATTTTTTAGTTGAAATAAAAATAATTGCAATACACGAACTATATTTATTAAATTATAAGATGATTTAATCAACTTCATGATTGGATTACAATAAATCATGATTAATAGACAAAGATGTTTGACAATACACACAAGCCCACGACACGAGACTGTTTTGACAATGGACTCGTGCCTAAACTAGAAACTCAAATTAATTACTCTATGATGTCATTACCCTGACGTTTCTCAATTTCAGGTGTCACTAGAAGAGCTATATAACCAATCCTTTCCAAAGAATCATCAGAACTTGTTTCAACTCTTATAGTGCTAACAACTACTACATATTCTTTATTAATCATGAAAGCTAAAGTACAAATGAGAAACCTCAACAAGAGGACCAAATTGGTTGAGAGCGAACGTCGATTCAAGAGAGCCTGTGAACAGATTGTCCAATTGAACTACTCTTTAGACGCACTTCAAAAGAGGTACAACAGAGCCAAGACTGACAACAACAAGTCTTTCAGATACTCGCTACGTCTACGCATAGCAGTTGTTGATGGAATGCGCAACATGTACTACGACTACGCTCACCAGAAAGCAGAATCCGTAGCCGAACTGAGACAAGAACTGTTTGGTGAAGTTGTCGACATTATTTCAGAAGATTCTTCAGCAGACATTGAGATGTATGACTAGAGGAAAAGCACCAGACTTCTTCAAAAAACGGTTCTTTTCAGAGCCACACACATTTTTCAAAAAGAATCTGAATTTGTTGTCATTAGTTTAGTTTATCTATAGTTCTGTTTCCATATATTATAACTGCAGCCCTTTTCCTTCCCGACTGAAAAAAAACAACAAAAAAAACAACAAAAATACCAAAAAAAAAAAAGAGGCTTAAATCCATAACTTTTCTATAAAAAAATGAATGCGTACACCTTATCTTGAAGTGCAACAGGCTATTTTATAAGAAATTGCGTACACCTTATTTTTGTAGCAGGCTTCAAATTTCGAACGTGTTTTTTGGGGGTTAATTTTCAAGTTTGAAAAATAAATAAATCAATGAACTTGGCATAAAATAATGATGAAAGTAATGTTTCGAACAAAATCCCCTCTCTCATAAAAGACTTAACTATTTTCGATATCTAACAAATTAACGCAATAAAATCCTTCATAAATTTACAATGAAGGAAAGAAGGGGGAAAAAAACAAAGTAGAGACGGCAGAAAAGAAGAGAGAAAAAAACGTGTTTCTTTGTGTATCGTTTTTCTTGCAATAATTCATTCCGTTTATTTTTCATTAATTTTTCAAATGAAATAATTTTTTAGTTGAAATAAAAATAATTGCAATACACGAACTATATTTATTAAATTATAAGATGATTTAATCAACTTCATGATTGGATTACAATAAATCATGATTAATAGACAAAGATGTTTGACAATACACACAAGCCCACGACACGAGACTGTTTTGACAATGGACTCGTGCCTAAACTAGAAACTCAAATTAATTACTCTATGATGTCATTACCCTGACGTTTCTCAATTTCAGGTGTCACTAGAAGAGCTATATAACCAATCCTTTCCAAAGAATCATCAGAACTTGTTTCAACTCTTATAGTGCTAACAACTACTACATATTCTTTATTAATCATGAAAGCTAAAGTACAAATGAGAAACCTCAACAAGAGGACCAAATTGGTTGAGAGCGAACGTCGATTCAAGAGAGCCTGTGAACAGATTGTCCAATTGAACTACTCTTTAGACGCACTTCAAAAGAGGTACAACAGAGCCAAGACTGACAACAACAAGTCTTTCAGATACTCGCTACGTCTACGCATAGCAGTTGTTGATGGAATGCGCAACATGTACTACGACTACGCTCACCAGAAAGCAGAATCCGTAGCCGAACTGAGACAAGAACTGTTTGGTGAAGTTGTCGACATTATTTCAGAAGATTCTTCAGCAGACATTGAGATGTATGACTAGAGGAAAAGCACCAGACTTCTTCAAAAAACGGTTCTTTTCAGAGCCACACACATTTTTCAAAAAGAATCTGAATTTGTTGTCATTAGTTTAGTTTATCTATAGTTCTGTTTCCATATATTATAACTGCAGCCCTTTTCCTTCCCGACTGAAAAAAAAACAACAAAAAAAACAACAAAAATACCAAAAAAAAAAAGAGGCTTAAATCCATAACTTTTCTATAAAAAAATGAATGCGTACACCTTATCTTGAAGTGCAACAGGCTATTTTATAAGAAATTGCGTACACCTTATTTTTGTAGCAGGCTTCAAATTTCGAACGTGTTTTTTGGGGGTTAATTTTCAAGTTTGAAAAATAAATAAATCAATGAACTTGGCATAAAATAATGATGAAAGTAATGTTTCGAACAAAATCCCCTCTCTCATAAAAGACTTAACTATTTTCGATATCTAACAAATTAACGCAATAAAATCCTTCATAAATTTACAATGAAGGAAAGAAGGGGGAAAAAAACAAAGTAGAGACGGCAGAAAAGAAGAGAGAAAAAAACGTGTTTCTTTGTGTATCGTTTTTCTTGCAATAATTCATTCCGTTTATTTTTCATTAATTTTTCAAATGAAATAATTTTTTAGTTGAAATAAAAATAATTGCAATACACGAACTATATTTATTAAATTATAAGATGATTTAATCAACTTCATGATTGGATTACAATAAATCATGATTAATAGACAAAGATGTTTGACAATACACACAAGCCCACGACACGAGACTGTTTTGACAATGGACTCGTGCCTAAACTAGAAACTCAAATTAATTACTCTATGATGTCATTACCCTGACGTTTCTCAATTTCAGGTGTCACTAGAAGAGCTATATAACCAATCCTTTCCAAAGAATCATCAGAACTTGTTTCAACTCTTATAGTGCTAACAACTACTACATATTCTTTATTAATCATGAAAGCTAAAGTACAAATGAGAAACCTCAACAAGAGGACCAAATTGGTTGAGAGCGAACGTCGATTCAAGAGAGCCTGTGAACAGATTGTCCAATTGAACTACTCTTTAGACGCACTTCAAAAGAGGTACAACAGAGCCAAGACTGACAACAACAAGTCTTTCAGATACTCGCTACGTCTACGCATAGCAGTTGTTGATGGAATGCGCAACATGTACTACGACTACGCTCACCAGAAAGCAGAATCCGTAGCCGAACTGAGACAAGAACTGTTTGGTGAAGTTGTCGACATTATTTCAGAAGATTCTTCAGCAGACATTGAGATGTATGACTAGAGGAAAAGCACCAGACTTCTTCAAAAAACGGTTCTTTTCAGAGCCACACACATTTTTCAAAAAGAATCTGAATTTGTTGTCATTAGTTTAGTTTATCTATAGTTCTGTTTCCATATATTATAACTGCAGCCCTTTTCCTTCCCGACTGAAAAAAAACAACAAAAAAAACAACAAAAATACCAAAAAAAAAAAAGAGGCTTAAATCCATAACTTTTCTATAAAAAAATGAATGCGTACACCTTATCTTGAAGTGCAACAGGCTATTTTATAAGAAATTGCGTACACCTTATTTTTGTAGCAGGCTTCAAATTTCGAACGTGTTTTTTGGGGGTTAATTTTCAAGTTTGAAAAATAAATAAATCAATGAACTTGGCATAAAATAATGATGAAAGTAATGTTTCGAACAAAATCCCCTCTCTCATAAAAGACTTAACTATTTTCGATATCTAACAAATTAACGCAATAAAATCCTTCATAAATTTACAATGAAGGAAAGAAGGGGGAAAAAAACAAAGTAGAGACGGCAGAAAAGAAGAGAGAAAAAAACGTGTTTCTTTGTGTATCGTTTTTCTTGCAATAATTCATTCCGTTTATTTTTCATTAATTTTTCAAATGAAATAATTTTTTAGTTGAAATAAAAATAATTGCAATACACGAACTATATTTATTAAATTATAAGATGATTTAATCAACTTCATGATTGGATTACAATAAATCATGATTAATAGACAAAGATGTTTGACAATACACACAAGCCCACGACACGAGACTGTTTTGACAATGGACTCGTGCCTAAACTAGAAACTCAAATTAATTACTCTATGATGTCATTACCCTGACGTTTCTCAATTTCAGGTGTCACTAGAAGAGCTATATAACCAATCCTTTCCAAAGAATCATCAGAACTTGTTTCAACTCTTATAGTGCTAACAACTACTACATATTCTTTATTAATCATGAAAGCTAAAGTACAAATGAGAAACCTCAACAAGAGGACCAAATTGGTTGAGAGCGAACGTCGATTCAAGAGAGCCTGTGAACAGATTGTCCAATTGAACTACTCTTTAGACGCACTTCAAAAGAGGTACAACAGAGCCAAGACTGACAACAACAAGTCTTTCAGATACTCGCTACGTCTACGCATAGCAGTTGTTGATGGAATGCGCAACATGTACTACGACTACGCTCACCAGAAAGCAGAATCCGTAGCCGAACTGAGACAAGAACTGTTTGGTGAAGTTGTCGACATTATTTCAGAAGATTCTTCAGCAGACATTGAGATGTATGACTAGAGGAAAAGCACCAGACTTCTTCAAAAAACGGTTCTTTTCAGAGCCACACACATTTTTCAAAAAGAATCTGAATTTGTTGTCATTAGTTTAGTTTATCTATAGTTCTGTTTCCATATATTATAACTGCAGCCCTTTTCCTTCCCGACTGAAAAAAAAACAACAAAAAAAACAACAAAAATACCAAAAAAAAAAAAGAGGCTTAAATCCATAACTTTTCTATAAAAAAATGAATGCGTACACCTTATCTTGAAGTGCAACAGGCTATTTTATAAGAAATTGCGTACACCTTATTTTTGTAGCAGGCTTCAAATTTCGAACGTGTTTTTTGGGGGTTAATTTTCAAGTTTGAAAAATAAATAAATCAATGAACTTGGCATAAAATAATGATGAAAGTAATGTTTCGAACAAAATCCCCCTCTCTCATAAAAGACTTAACTATTTTCGATATCTAACAAATTAACGCAATAAAATCCTTCATAAATTTACAATGAAGGAAAGAAGGGGGAAAAAAACAAAGTAGAGACGGCAGAAAAGAAGAGAGAAAAAAACGTGTTTCTTTGTGTATCGTTTTTCTTGCAATAATTCATTCCGTTTATTTTTCATTAATTTTTCAAATGAAATAATTTTTTAGTTGAAATAAAAATAATTGCAATACACGAACTATATTTATTAAATTATAAGATGATTTAATCAACTTCATGATTGGATTACAATAAATCATGATTAATAGACAAAGATGTTTGACAATACACACAAGCCCACGACACGAGACTGTTTTGACAATGGACTCGTGCCTAAACTAGAAACTCAAATTAATTACTCTATGATGTCATTACCCTGACGTTTCTCAATTTCAGGTGTCACTAGAAGAGCTATATAACCAATCCTTTCCAAAGAATCATCAGAACTTGTTTCAACTCTTATAGTGCTAACAACTACTACATATTCTTTATTAATCATGAAAGCTAAAGTACAAATGAGAAACCTCAACAAGAGGACCAAATTGGTTGAGAGCGAACGTCGATTCAAGAGAGCCTGTGAACAGATTGTCCAATTGAACTACTCTTTAGACGCACTTCAAAAGAGGTACAACAGAGCCAAGACTGACAACAACAAGTCTTTCAGATACTCGCTACGTCTACGCATAGCAGTTGTTGATGGAATGCGCAACATGTACTACGACTACGCTCACCAGAAAGCAGAATCCGTAGCCGAACTGAGACAAGAACTGTTTGGTGAAGTTGTCGACATTATTTCAGAAGATTCTTCAGCAGACATTGAGATGTATGAATAGAGGAAAAGCACCAGACTTCTTCAAAAAACGGTTCTTTTCAGAGCCACACACATTTTTCAAAAAGAATCTGAATTTGTTGTCATTAGTTTAGTTTATCTATAGTTCTGTTTCCATATATTATAACTGCAGCCCTTTTCCTTCCCGACTGAAAAAAAAACAACAAAAAAAACAACAAAAATACCAAAAAAAAAAAAGAGGCTTAAATCCATAACTTTTCTATAAAAAAATGAATGCGTACACCTTATCTTGAAGTGCAACAGGCTATTTTATAAGAAATTGCGTACACCTTATTTTTGTAGCAGGCTTCAAATTTCGAACGTGTTTTTTGGGGGTTAATTTTCAAGTTTGAAAAATAAATAAATCAATGAACTTGGCATAAAATAATGATGAAAGTAATGTTTCGAACAAAATCCCCTCTCTCATAAAAGACTTAACTATTTTCGATATCTAACAAATTAACGCAATAAAATCCTTCATAAATTTACAATGAAGGAAAGAAGGGGGAAAAAAACAAAGTAGAGACGGCAGAAAAGAAGAGAGAAAAAAACGTGTTTCTTTGTGTATCGTTTTTCTTGCAATAATTCATTCCGTTTATTTTTCATTAATTTTTCAAATGAAATAATTTTTTAGTTGAAATAAAAATAATTGCAATACACGAACTATATTTATTAAATTATAAGATGATTTAATCAACTTCATGATTGGATTACAATAAATCATGATTAATAGACAAAGATGTTTGACAATACACACAAGCCCACGACACGAGACTGTTTTGACAATGGACTCGTGCCTAAACTAGAAACTCAAATTAATTACTCTATGATGTCATTACCCTGACGTTTCTCAATTTCAGGTGTCACTAGAAGAGCTATATAACCAATCCTTTCCAAAGAATCATCAGAACTTGTTTCAACTCTTATAGTGCTAACAACTACTACATATTCTTTATTAATCATGAAAGCTAAAGTACAAATGAGAAACCTCAACAAGAGGACCAAATTGGTTGAGAGCGAACGTCGATTCAAGAGAGCCTGTGAACAGATTGTCCAATTGAACTACTCTTTAGACGCACTTCAAAAGAGGTACAACAGAGCCAAGACTGACAACAACAAGTCTTTCAGATACTCGCTACGTCTACGCATAGCAGTTGTTGATGGAATGCGCAACATGTACTACGACTACGCTCACCAGAAAGCAGAATCCGTAGCCGAACTGAGACAAGAACTGTTTGGTGAAGTTGTCGACATTATTTCAGAAGATTCTTCAGCAGACATTGAGATGTATGACTAGAGGAAAAGCACCAGACTTCTTCAAAAAACGGTTCTTTTCAGAGCCACACACATTTTTCAAAAAGAATCTGAATTTGTTGTCATTAGTTTAGTTTATCTATAGTTCTGTTTCCATATATTATAACTGCAGCCCTTTTCCTTCCCGACTGAAAAAAAACAACAAAAAAAACAACAAAAATACCAAAAAAAAAAAAGAGGCTTAAATCCATAACTTTTCTATAAAAAAATGAATGCGTACACCTTATCTTGAAGTGCAACAGGCTATTTTATAAGAAATTGCGTACACCTTATTTTTGTAGCAGGCTTCAAATTTCGAACGTGTTTTTTGGGGGTTAATTTTCAAGTTTGAAAAATAAATAAATCAATGAACTTGGCATAAAATAATGATGAAAGTAATGTTTCGAACAAAATCCCCTCTCTCATAAAAGACTTAACTATTTTCGATATCTAACAAATTAACGCAATAAAATCCTTCATAAATTTACAATGAAGGAAAGAAGGGGGAAAAAATACAAAGTAGAGACGGCAGAAAAGAAGAGAGAAAAAAACGTGTTTCTTTGTGTATCGTTTTTCTTGCAATAATTCATTCCGTTTATTTTTCATTAATTTTTCAAATGAAATAATTTTTTAGTTGAAATAAAAATAATTGCAATACACGAACTATATTTATTAAATTATAAGATGATTTAATCAACTTCATGATTGGATTACAATAAATCATGATTAATAGACAAAGATGTTTGACAATACACACAAGCCCACGACACGAGACTGTTTTGACAATGGACTCGTGCCTAAACTAGAAACTCAAATTAATTACTCTATGATGTCATTACCCTGACGTTTCTCAATTTCAGGTGTCACCTAGAAGAGCTATATAACCAATCCTTTCCAAAGAATCATCAGAACTTGTTTCAACTCTTATAGTGCTAACAACTACTACATATTCTTTATTAATCATGAAAGCTAAAGTACAAATGAGAAACCTCAACAAGAGGACCAAATTGGTTGAGAGCGAACGTCGATTCAAGAGAGCCTGTGAACAGATTGTCCAATTGAACTACTCTTTAGACGCACTTCAAAAGAGGTACAACAGAGCCAAGACTGACAACAACAAGTCTTTCAGATACTCGCTACGTCTACGCATAGCAGTTGTTGATGGAATGCGCAACATGTACTACGACTACGCTCACCAGAAAGCAGAATCCGTAGCCGAACTGAGACAAGAACTGTTTGGTGAAGTTGTCGACATTATTTCAGAAGATTCTTCAGCAGACATTGAGATGTATGACTAGAGGAAAAGCACCAGACTTCTTCAAAAAACGGTTCTTTTCAGAGCCACACACATTTTTCAAAAAGAATCTGAATTTGTTGTCATTAGTTTAGTTTATCTATAGTTCTGTTTCCATATATTATAACTGCAGCCCTTTTCCTTCCCGACTGAAAAAAAACAACAAAAAAAACAACAAAAATACCAAAAAAAAAAAAGAGGCTTAAATCCATAACTTTTCTATAAAAAAATGAATGCGTACACCTTATCTTGAAGTGCAACAGGCTATTTTATAAGAAATTGCGTACACCTTATTTTTGTAGCAGGCTTCAAATTTCGAACGTGTTTTTTGGGGGTTAATTTTCAAGTTTGAAAAATAAATAAATCAATGAACTTGGCATAAAATAATGATGAAAGTAATGTTTCGAACAAAATCCCCTCTCTCATAAAAGACTTAACTATTTTCGATATCTAACAAATTAACGCAATAAAATCCTTCATAAATTTACAATGAAGGAAAGAAGGGGGAAAAATACAAAGTAGAGACGGCAGAAAAGAAGAGAGAAAAAAACGTGTTTCTTTGTGTATCGTTTTTCTTGCAATAATTCATTCCGTTTATTTTTCATTAATTTTTCAAATGAAATAATTTTTTAGTTGAAATAAAAATAATTGCAATACACGAACTATATTTATTAAATTATAAGATGATTTAATCAACTTCATGATTGGATTACAATAAATCATGATTAATAGACAAAGATGTTTGACAATACACACAAGCCCACGACACGAGACTGTTTTGACAATGGACTCGTGCCTAAACTAGAAACTCAAATTAATTACTCTATGATGTCATTACCCTGACGTTTCTCAATTTCAGGTGTCACTAGAAGAGCTATATAACCAATCCTTTCCAAAGAATCATCAGAACTTGTTTCAACTCTTATAGTGCTAACAACTACTACATATTCTTTATTAATCATGAAAGCTAAAGTACAAATGAGAAACCTCAACAAGAGGACCAAATTGGTTGAGAGCGAACGTCGATTCAAGAGAGCCTGTGAACAGATTGTCCAATTGAACTACTCTTTAGACGCACTTCAAAAGAGGTACAACAGAGCCAAGACTGACAACAACAAGTCTTTCAGATACTCGCTACGTCTACGCATAGCAGTTGTTGATGGAATGCGCAACATGTACTACGACTACGCTCACCAGAAAGCAGAATCCGTAGCCGGACTGAGACAAGAACTGTTTGGTGAAGTTGTCGACATTATTTCAGAAGATTCTTCAGCAGACATTGAGATGTATGACTAGAGGAAAAGCACCAGACTTCTTCAAAAAACGGTTCTTTTCAGAGCCACACACATTTTTCAAAAAGAATCTGAATTTGTTGTCATTAGTTTAGTTTATCTATAGTTCTGTTTCCATATATTATAACTGCAGCCCTTTTCCTTCCCGACTGAAAAAAAACAACAAAAAAAACAACAAAAATACCAAAAAAAAAAAAGAGGCTTAAATCCATAACTTTTCTATAAAAAAATGAATGCGTACACCTTATCTTGAAGTGCAACAGGCTATTTTATAAGAAATTGCGTACACCTTATTTTTGTAGCAGGCTTCAAATTTCGAACGTGTTTTTTGGGGGTTAATTTTCAAGTTTGAAAAATAAATAAATCAATGAACTTGGCATAAAATAATGATGAAAGTAATGTTTCGAACAAAATCCCCTCTCTCATAAAAGACTTAACTATTTTCGATATCTAACAAATTAACGCAATAAAATCCTTCATAAATTTACAATGAAGGAAAGAAGGGGGAAAAATACAAAGTAGAGACGGCAGAAAAGAAGAGAGAAAAAAACGTGTTTCTTTGTGTATCGTTTTTCTTGCAATAATTCATTCCGTTTATTTTTCATTAATTTTTCAAATGAAATAATTTTTTAGTTGAAATAAAAATAATTGCAATACACGAACTATATTTATTAAATTATAAGATGATTTAATCAACTTCATGATTGGATTACAATAAATCATGATTAATAGACAAAGATGTTTGACATTACACACAAGCCCACGACACGAGACTGTTTTGACAATGGACTCGTGCCTAAACTAGAAACTCAAATTAATTACTCTATGATGTCATTACCCTGACGTTTCTCAATTTCAGGTGTCACTAGAAGAGCTATATAACCAATCCTTTCCAAAGAATCATCAGAACTTGTTTCAACTCTTATAGTGCTAACAACTACTACATATTCTTTATTAATCATGAAAGCTAAAGTACAAATGAGAAACCTCAACAAGAGGACCAAATTGGTTGAGAGCGAACGTCGATTCAAGAGAGCCTGTGAACAGATTGTCCAATTGAACTACTCTTTAGACGCACTTCAAAAGAGGTACAACAGAGCCAAGACTGACAACAACAAGTCTTTCAGATACTCGCTACGTCTACGCATAGCAGTTGTTGATGGAATGCGCAACATGTACTACGACTACGCTCACCAGAAAGCAGAATCCGTAGCCGAACTGAGACAAGAACTGTTTGGTGAAGTTGTCGACATTATTTCAGAAGATTCTTCAGCAGACATTGAGATGTATGACTAGAGGAAAAGCACCAGACTTCTTCAAAAAACGGTTCTTTTCAGAGCCACACACATTTTTCAAAAAGAATCTGAATTTGTTGTCATTAGTTTAGTTTATCTATAGTTCTGTTTCCATATATTATAACTGCAGCCCTTTTCCTTCCCGACTGAAAAAAAACAACAAAAAAAACAACAAAAATACCAAAAAAAAAAAAGAGGCTTAAATCCATAACTTTTCTATAAAAAAATGAATGCGTACACCTTATCTTGAAGTGCAACAGGCTATTTTATAAGAAATTGCGTACACCTTATTTTTGTAGCAGGCTTCAAATTTCGAACGTGTTTTTTGGGGGTTAATTTTCAAGTTTGAAAAATAAATAAATCAATGAACTTGGCATAAAATAATGATGAAAGTAATGTTTCGAACAAAATCCCCTCTCTCATAAAAGACTTAACTATTTTCGATATCTAACAAATTAACGCAATAAAATCCTTCATAAATTTACAATGAAGGAAAGAAGGGGGAAAAAAACAAAGTAGAGACGGCAGAAAAGAAGAGAGAAAAAAACGTGTTTCTTTGTGTATCGTTTTTCTTGCAATAATTCATTCCGTTTATTTTTCATTAATTTTTCAAATGAAATAATTTTTTAGTTGAAATAAAAATAATTGCAATACACGAACTATATTTATTAAATTATAAGATGATTTAATCAACTTCATGATTGGATTACAATAAATCATGATTAATAGACAAAGATGTTTGACAATACACACAAGCCCACGACACGAGACTGTTTTGACAATGGACTCGTGCCTAAACTAGAAACTCAAATTAATTACTCTATGATGTCATTACCCTGACGTTTCTCAATTTCAGGTGTCACTAGAAGAGCTATATAACCAATCCTTTCCAAAGAATCATCAGAACTTGTTTCAACTCTTATAGTGCTAACAACTACTACATATTCTTTATTAATCATGAAAGCTAAAGTACAAATGAGAAACCTCAACAAGAGGACCAAATTGGTTGAGAGCGAACGTCGATTCAAGAGAGCCTGTGAACAGATTGTCCAATTGAACTACTCTTTAGACGCACTTCAAAAGAGGTACAACAGAGCCAAGACTGACAACAACAAGTCTTTCAGATACTCGCTACGTCTACGCATAGCAGTTGTTGATGGAATGCGCAACATGTACTACGACTACGCTCACCAGAAAGCAGAATCCGTAGCCGAACTGAGACAAGAACTGTTTGGTGAAGTTGTCGACATTATTTCAGAAGATTCTTCAGCAGACATTGAGATGTATGACTAGAGGAAAAGCACCAGACTTCTTCAAAAAACGGTTCTTTTCAGAGCCACACACATTTTTCAAAAAGAATCTGAATTTGTTGTCATTAGTTTAGTTTATCTATAGTTCTGTTTCCATATATTATAACTGCAGCCCTTTTCCTTCCCGACTGAAAAAAAACAACAAAAAAAACAACAAAAATACCAAAAAAAAAAAAGAGGCTTAAATCCATAACTTTTCTATAAAAAAATGAATGCGTACACCTTATCTTGAAGTGCAACAGGCTATTTTATAAGAAATTGCGTACACCTTATTTTTGTAGCAGGCTTCAAATTTCGAACGTGTTTTTTGGGGGTTAATTTTCAAGTTTGAAAAATAAATAAATCAATGAACTTGGCATAAAATAATGATGAAAGTAATGTTTCGAACAAAATCCCCTCTCTCATAAAAGACTTAACTATTTTCGATATCTAACAAATTAACGCAATAAAATCCTTCATAAATTTACAATGAAGGAAAGAAGGGGGAAAAAAACAAAGTAGAGACGGCAGAAAAGAAGAGAGAAAAAAACGTGTTTCTTTGTGTATCGTTTTTCTTGCAATAATTCATTCCGTTTATTTTTCATTAATTTTTCAAATGAAATAATTTTTTAGTTGAAATAAAAATAATTGCAATACACGAACTATATTTATTAAATTATAAGATGATTTAATCAACTTCATGATTGGATTACAATAAATCATGATTAATAGACAAAGATGTTTGACAATACACACAAGCCCACGACACGAGACTGTTTTGACAATGGACTCGTGCCTAAACTAGAAACTCAAATTAATTACTCTATGATGTCATTACCCTGACGTTTCTCAATTTCAGGTGTCACTAGAAGAGCTATATAACCAATCCTTTCCAAAGAATCATCAGAACTTGTTTCAACTCTTATAGTGCTAACAACTACTACATATTCTTTATTAATCATGAAAGCTAAAGTACAAATGAGAAACCTCAACAAGAGGACCAAATTGGTTGAGAGCGAACGTCGATTCAAGAGAGCCTGTGAACAGATTGTCCAATTGAACTACTCTTTAGACGCACTTCAAAAGAGGTACAACAGAGCCAAGACTGACAACAACAAGTCTTTCAGATACTCGCTACGTCTACGCATAGCAGTTGTTGATGGAATGCGCAACATGTACTACGACTACGCTCACCAGAAAGCAGAATCCGTAGCCGAACTGAGACAAGAACTGTTTGGTGAAGTTGTCGACATTATTTCAGAAGATTCTTCAGCAGACATTGAGATGTATGACTAGAGGAAAAGCACCAGACTTCTTCAAAAAACGGTTCTTTTCAGAGCCACACACATTTTTCAAAAAGAATCTGAATTTGTTGTCATTAGTTTAGTTTATCTATAGTTCTGTTTCCATATATTATAACTGCAGCCCTTTTCCTTCCCGACTGAAAAAAAACAACAAAAAAAACAACAAAAATACCAAAAAAAAAAAGAGGCTTAAATCCATAACTTTTCTATAAAAAAATGAATGCGTACACCTTATCTTGAAGTGCAACAGGCTATTTTATAAGAAATTGCGTACACCTTATTTTTGTAGCAGGCTTCAAATTTCGAACGTGTTTTTTGGGGGTTAATTTTCAAGTTTGAAAAATAAATAAATCAATGAACTTGGCATAAAATAATGATGAAAGTAATGTTTCGAACAAAATCCCCTCTCTCATAAAAGACTTAACTATTTTCGATATCTAACAAATTAACGCAATAAAATCCTTCATAAATTTACAATGAAGGAAAGAAGGGGGAAAAAAACAAAGTAGAGACGGCAGAAAAGAAGAGAGAAAAAAACGTGTTTCTTTGTGTATCGTTTTTCTTGCAATAATTCATTCCGTTTATTTTTCATTAATTTTTCAAATGAAATAATTTTTTAGTTGAAATAAAAATAATTGCAATACACGAACTATATTTATTAAATTATAAGATGATTTAATCAACTTCATGATTGGATTACAATAAATCATGATTAATAGACAAAGATGTTTGACAATACACACAAGCCCACGACACGAGACTGTTTTGACAATGGACTCGTGCCTAAACTAGAAACTCAAATTAATTACTCTATGATGTCATTACCCTGACGTTTCTCAATTTCAGGTGTCACTAGAAGAGCTATATAACCAATCCTTTCCAAAGAATCATCAGAACTTGTTTCAACTCTTATAGTGCTAACAACTACTACATATTCTTTATTAATCATGAAAGCTAAAGTACAAATGAGAAACCTCAACAAGAGGACCAAATTGGTTGAGAGCGAACGTCGATTCAAGAGAGCCTGTGAACAGATTGTCCAATTGAACTACTCTTTAGACGCACTTCAAAAGAGGTACAACAGAGCCAAGACTGACAACAACAAGTCTTTCAGATACTCGCTACGTCTACGCATAGCAGTTGTTGATGGAATGCGCAACATGTACTACGACTACGCTCACCAGAAAGCAGAATCCGTAGCCGAACTGAGACAAGAACTGTTTGGTGAAGTTGTCGACATTATTTCAGAAGATTCTTCAGCAGACATTGAGATGTATGACTAGAGGAAAAGCACCAGACTTCTTCAAAAAACGGTTCTTTTCAGAGCCACACACATTTTTCAAAAAGAATCTGAATTTGTTGTCATTAGTTTAGTTTATCTATAGTTCTGTTTCCATATATTATAACTGCAGCCCTTTTCCTTCCCGACTGAAAAAAAACAACAAAAAAAACAACAAAAATACCAAAAAAAAAAAAGAGGCTTAAATCCATAACTTTTCTATAAAAAAATGAATGCGTACACCTTATCTTGAAGTGCAACAGGCTATTTTATAAGAAATTGCGTACACCTTATTTTTGTAGCAGGCTTCAAATTTCGAACGTGTTTTTTGGGGGTTAATTTTCAAGTTTGAAAAATAAATAAATCAATGAACTTGGCATAAAATAATGATGAAAGAAATGTTTCGAACAAAATCCCCTCTCTCATAAAAGACTTAACTATTTTCGATATCTAACAAATTAACGCAATAAAATCCTTCATAAATTTACAATGAAGGAAAGAAGGGGGAAAAAAACAAAGTAGAGACGGCAGAAAAGAAGAGAGAAAAAAACGTGTTTCTTTGTGTATCGTTTTTCTTGCAATAATTCATTCCGTTTATTTTTCATTAATTTTTCAAATGAAATAATTTTTTAGTTGAAATAAAAATAATTGCAATACACGAACTATATTTATTAAATTATAAGATGATTTAATCAACTTCATGATTGGATTACAATAAATCATGATTAATAGACAAAGATGTTTGACAATACACACAAGCCCACGACACGAGACTGTTTTGACAATGGACTCGTGCCTAAACTAGAAACTCAAATTAATTACTCTATGATGTCATTACCCTGACGTTTCTCAATTTCAGGTGTCACTAGAAGAGCTATATAACCAATCCTTTCCAAAGAATCATCAGAACTTGTTTCAACTCTTATAGTGCTAACAACTACTACATATTCTTTATTAATCATGAAAGCTAAAGTACAAATGAGAAACCTCAACAAGAGGACCAAATTGGTTGAGAGCGAACGTCGATTCAAGAGAGCCTGTGAACAGATTGTCCAATTGAACTACTCTTTAGACGCACTTCAAAAGAGGTACAACAGAGCCAAGACTGACAACAACAAGTCTTTCAGATACTCGCTACGTCTACGCATAGCAGTTGTTGATGGAATGCGCAACATGTACTACGACTACGCTCACCAGAAAGCAGAATCCGTAGCCGAACTGAGACAAGAACTGTTTGGTGAAGTTGTCGACATTATTTCAGAAGATTCTTCAGCAGACATTGAGATGTATGACTAGAGGAAAAGCACCAGACTTCTTCAAAAAACGGTTCTTTTCAGAGCCACACACATTTTTCAAAAAGAATCTGAATTTGTTGTCATTAGTTTAGTTTATCTATAGTTCTGTTTCCATATATTATAACTGCAGCCCTTTTCCTTCCCGACTGAAAAAAAACAACAAAAAAAAACAACAAAAATACCAAAAAAAAAAAAGAGGCTTAAATCCATAACTTTTCTATAAAAAAATGAATGCGTACACCTTATCTTGAAGTGCAACAGGCTATTTTATAAGAAATTGCGTACACCTTATTTTTGTAGCAGGCTTCAAATTTCGAACGTGTTTTTTGGGGGTTAATTTTCAAGTTTGAAAAATAAATAAATCAATGAACTTGGCATAAAATAATGATGAAAGTAATGTTTCGAACAAAATCCCCTCTCTCATAAAAGACTTAACTATTTTCGATATCTAACAAATTAACGCAATAAAATCCTTCATAAATTCACAATGAAGGAAAGAAGGGGGAAAAAAACAAAGTAGAGACGGCAGAAAAGAAGAGAGAAAAAAACGTGTTTCTTTGTGTATCGTTTTTCTTGCAATAATTCATTCCGTTTATTTTTCATTAATTTTTCAAATGAAATAATTTTTTAGTTGAAATAAAAATAATTGCAATACACGAACTATATTTATTAAATTATAAGATGATTTAATCAACTTCATGATTGGATTACAATAAATCATGATTAATAGACAAAGATGTTTGACAATACACACAAGCCCACGACACGAGACTGTTTTGACAATGGACTCGTGCCTAAACTAGAAACTCAAATTAATTACTCTATGATGTCATTACCCTGACGTTTCTCAATTTCAGGTGTCACTAGAAGAGCTATATAACCAATCCTTTCCAAAGAATCATCAGAACTTGTTTCAACTCTTATAGTGCTAACAACTACTACATATTCTTTATTAATCATGAAAGCTAAAGTACAAATGAGAAACCTCAACAAGAGGACCAAATTGGTTGAGAGCGAACGTCGATTCAAGAGAGCCTGTGAACAGATTGTCCAATTGAACTACTCTTTAGACGCACTTCAAAAGAGGTACAACAGAGCCAAGACTGACAACAACAAGTCTTTCAGATACTCGCTACGTCTACGCATAGCAGTTGTTGATG
>NW_027269154.1:0-18503 GCF_963676685.1 Mytilus edulis
GTCCGATGATTTATCCTGTAACAATAATGATACCTTGACCAATAGAAATGGTGTCAGAGTAAATCTATCACAGTCAGATGATTGATCCTGTAACAAAAATGGTACTGTGGCCTATAGACTTGGTGTCAGAGTCAATCTATCACAGTCAGATGATTTATCCCGTAATAATAATTATACTGTGACCTATAGACATGGTGTGAGAGTCAATCTATCACAGTCAGATGATTTTCCTGTAACAATAATGATACTGTGACCTATAGACATAGTGTCAGAGTCAATATATCACAGTCAGATGATTTATCCTGTAACAAAAATGGTACTGTGGCCTATAGACGTGGTGTCAGAGTCAATCTATCACAGTCAGATGATTTATCCCGTAACAATAATGATACTGTGACCTATAGACATGGTGTCAGAGTCAATCTATCACAGTCAGATGATTTATCCCGTAACAATAATGATACTGTGACCTAAAGACATGGTGTCAGAGTCAATCTATCACAGTCCGATGATTTATCCTGTAACAATAATGATGCCTTGATGAAAAGAAATGGCGTCAGAGTAAACCTATTACAGTCAGATGATTTATCCTGTACCACCAGTGGTACTGTGGCCAATAGACATAGTGTCAGAGTCAATCTATTACAGTCAGATGATATCTTCTGTAACAATAATGATACTGTGACCTATAGACATGATGTCAGAGTTAATCTATCACAGTCAGATGATTTATCCTGTAACAATAATGATACTGTCACCTATAGACATGATGTCAGAGACAATCTATCACAGTCAGATGATTTATCCTGTAACAATAATGATACTATGACCTATAGACATGGTGTCAGAGTCAATTTATCAGAGTCAGATGATTTATCCTGTAACAATGATGATACTGTGACCTATAGACATAGTGTCAGAATCAATCTATCACAGTCAGATGATTTATCCTGTAACAATGATGATACTGTGAGTTATAGACATAGTGTAAGAATCAGTCTATCACAGTCAGATGATTTATCCTGTAACAATAATGATACTTTGACCTATATACATATTGTCAGAGTCTATCTATCACAGTCAGATGATTTATCCTTTATAAAAAATGGTACTGTGGCCTATAGACATGGTGTCATAGTCAATCTATCACAGTCGGGTGATTTATTCTGTAGCAATAATGGTACTGTGGCCTATAGACATAGTGTCAGAGTCAATTTATCACAGTCAGATGATTTATCCCGTAATAATAATGATACTGTGACCTATAGACATGGTGTAAGAGTCAGTCTTTCACAGTCAGATGATTTATCCCGGAAAAATAATGATACTGTGACCTATAGACATGTTGTCTGAGTCAATCTATCACAGTCCGATGATTTATCCTGTAACAATAAATATACTGTGACCTATAGACATGATGTCAGAGTCAATCTATCACAGTCATATGATTTATCCTGTAACAATAATGATACTGTGAATTATAGACATGATGCCTGAGTCAATTTATCACAGTCAGATGATTTATCCCGTAATAATAATGATACTGTGACCTATAGACATGGTGTAAGAGTCAATCTATCACAGTCAGATGATTTATCCCGTAACAATAATGATACTGTGACCTATAGACATGGTGTCAGAGTCAATCTATCACAGTCAGATGATTTTTCCTGTAACAATAATGATACCTTGACCAAAAGAAATGGCGTCAGAGTAAATATATCACAGTCAGATGATTTATCCTGTACCACTAGTGGTACTGTTGTCAATAGACATAGTGTCAGAGTCAATCTATTACAGTCAGATGATATCTCCTGTAACAATAATGATACTGTGACCTATAGACATGATGTCAGAGTTAATCTATCACAGTCAGATGATTTATCCTGTAACAAAAATGGCACTGTGGCCTATAGACGTGGTGTCGGAGTCGATCTATCACAGTCAAGTGATTTATTCTGTAGCAATAATGGTACTGTGGCCTATAGACATAGTGTCAGAGTAAATTTATCACAGTGAAATGATTTATCCCGTAATAATAATGATACTGTCACCTATAGACATGGTGTAAGAGTCAATCTATCACAGTCAGATGATTTATCCCGTAACAATAATGATACTGTCACCTATACACATGATGTCAGAGACAATCTGTCACAGTCAGATGGTTTATCCTATAAGAATAATGATACTGTGACCTGTAGACATAGTGTCAGAATCAATATATCACAGTCCGATGATTTATCCTGTAACAATAATGTTACTGTGGCCTAAAGACGTGGTGTCAAAGTCAATCTATATCTGTCAGTTGATTTATCCCGTATAATAATGATACTTTGACCTATAGACATGGTGTCAGAGTCAATCTATCACAGTCAGAATATTTATCCCGTAACAATAATGATACTATGACCTATAGACATGGTGTCAGAGTCAATCTATCACAGTCAGATGATTTATTCTGTAACAATAATGATACTGTGAGTTATAGACATAGTGTAAGAATCAGTCTATCACAGTCAGATTATTTATCCCGTAACAATAATGATACTTTGACCTATAGACATGGTGTCAGAGTCAATTTATCATAGTCAGATGATTTATCCTGTAACAATGATGATACTGTGACCTATAGACATAGTGTCAGAATCAATCTATCACAGTCAGATGATTTATCCTGTAACAATGATGATACTGTGAGTTATAGACATAGTGTAAGAATCAGTCTTTCCCAGTCAGATGATTTATCTTGTAACAATAATGATACTTTGACCTATAGACATATTGTCAGAGTCTATCTATCACAGTCCGATGATTTATCCTGTAACAATAATGATACCTTGACCAATAGAAATGGTGTCAGAGTAAATCTATCACAGTCAGATGATTTATCTTGTACCAATAATGGTACTTTGGCCAATATACATAGTGTGAGAGTCAATCTATCACAGTCAGATGATTTATCCTGTAACAATAATGATACTGTGACCTATAGACATACTGTCAGAGTCAATATATCACAGTCAGATGATTTATCCTGTAACAATAATGATACTTTGACCTGTAGACATATTGTCAGAGTCTATCTATCACAGTCAGATGATTTATCCTTTATAAAAAATGGTACTGTGGCCTATAGACATGGTGTCAAAGTCAATCTATCACAGTCGGGTGATTTATTCTGTAGCAATAATGGTACTGTGGCCTATAGACATAGTGTCAGAGTCAATTTATCACAGTCAGATGATTTATCCCGTAATAATAATGATACTGTGACCTATAGACATGGTGTAAGAGTCAATCTATCACAGTCAGATGATTTATCCCGGAAAAATAATGATACTGTGACCTATAGACATGTTGTCTGAGTCAATCTATCACAGTCCGATGATTTATCCTGTAACAATAATGATACTGTGACCTATAGACATGGTGTCAGAGTCAATCTACCACAGTCAGATGATTTATCCTATAACAGTAATGGTACCTTGACCAATAGAAATGGCGTCAGAGTAAATCTGTCACAGTCAGATGATTTATCCTGTACCACTAGTGGTACTGTGGCTAATAGACTTAGTGTCAGAGTCAATCAATCACAGTCAGATGATTTATCCTGTAACGGTATTGATACTGTCACCTATAGACACGATGTCAGAGTCAATCTATCACAGTCAGTTGATTTATCCTGTAACAATAATGATACTTTGACCTATAGACATAGTGTCAGAGTCAATCTATCGCAGTCAGATGATTCATCCTGTAACAAAAATGGTACTGTGGCCTATAGATATGGTGTCATAGTCAATCCATCACAATCAAATACTTTATCCTGTAACAAAAATGGCACTGTGGCCTATAGACGTGGTGTCAGAGTCAATCTATCACAGTCAGGTGATTTATCCTGTAGCAATAATGGTACTGTGGCCTATAGACATAGTGTCAGAGTCAATTTATCACAGTCAGATGATTTATCCCGTAATAATAATGAAACTGTGACCTATAGACATGGTGTAAGAGTCAATCTATCACATTCAGATGATATATCCCTTATCAATAATGACACTGTGGCCTATAGACATGGTGTCAGAGTCAATCTATCACAGTCAGATGATTTATCCTGTAACAATAATGATACCTTGAACAAAAGAAAAGGCGTCATAGTAAATATATCACAGTCAGATGATTTATCCTGTACCACTAGTGGTACTGTGGCCAATAGACATAGTGTCAGAGTCAATCTATCACAGTCAGATGATATATCATGTAACAATAATGATACTGTGACCTATAGACATGGCATCAGAGTCAATCTATCACAGTCATATGATTTATCATGTTACAATAATGATACTGTCACCTATAGACATGATGTCAGAGACAATCTATCACAGTCATACGATTTATCCTGTAACAATAATGATACTGTGACCTATAGACATAGTGTCAAAATCAATCTATCACAGTCCGATGATTTATCCTGTAACAATAATGATACCTTGACCAATAGAAATGGTGTCAGAGTAAATCTATCACAGTCAGATGATTTATTTTGTACCAATAATGGTACTGTGACCTATAGACATACTGTCAGAGTCAATATATCAGTCAGATGATTTATCCTGTAACAAAAATGGTACTGTGGTCTATAGACTTGGTGTCAGAGTCAATCTATCACAGTCAGATGATTTATCCCGTAATAATAATGATACTGTGACCTATAGACATGGTGTCAGAGTCAATCTATCACAGTCAGATGATTTATCTTGTACCAATAATGGTACTTTGGCCAATATACATAGTGTGAGAGTCAATCTATCACATTCAGATGATTTATCCTGTAACAATAATGATACTGTGACCTATAGACATACTGTCAGAGTCAATATATCACAGTCAGATGATTTATCCTGTAACAATAAGGATACCGTGACTTATAGACATAGTGTCAGAGTCAATCTATCACTGTCAGATGATTTATCCTGTAACAAAAATGGTACTGTGGCCTATAGACGTGGTGTCAGAGTCAATCTATCACAGTCAGATGATTTATCCCGTAATAATAATGATACTGTGACCTATAGACATGGTGTCAGAGTCAATCTATCACAAGCAGATGATTTATCCTGTAACAATAATGATACCTTGAACAAAAGAAAAGGCGTCAGAATAAATATATAACAGTCAGCTGATTTATCCTGTACCACTAGTGGTACTGTGGCCAATAGACTTAGTGTCAGAGTCAATCTATCACAGTCAGATGATATATCATGTAACAATAATGATACTGTGACCTATAGACATGGCGTCAGAGTCAATTTATCACAGTCATATGATTTATCATGTAACAATAATGATACTGTCACCTATAGACATGATGTCAGAGACAATCTATCACAGTCATATGATTTATCCTGTAACAATAATGATACTGTGACCTATAGACATAGTGTCAGAATCAATCTATCACAGTCCGATGATTTATCCTGTAACAATAATGATACCTTGACCAATAGAAATGGTGTCAGAGTAAATCTATCACAGTCAGATGATTTATCTTGTACCAATAATGGTACTTTGGCCAATTTACATAGTGTGAGAGTCAATCTATCACAGTCAGATGATTTATCCTGTAACAATAATGATACTGTGACCTATAGACATACTGTCAGAGTCAATATATCACAGTCAGATGATTTATCCTGTAACAATAAGGATACTGTGACCTATAGACATAGTGTCAGAGTCAATCTATCACAGTCAGATGATTGATCCTGTAACAAAAATGGTACTGTGGCCTATAGACTTGGTGTCAGAGTCAATCTATCACAGTCAGATGATTTATCCCGTAATAATAATGATACTGTGACCTATAGACATGGTGTCAGAGTCAATCTATCACAGTCAGATGGTTTATCCTGTAACAATAATGATACTGTGACATATAGACATAGTGTCAGAATCAATCTATCACAGTCCGATGATTTATCCTGTAACAACAATGATACCTTGACCAATAGAAATGGTGTCAGAGTAAATCTATCACAGTCAGATTATTTATCTTGTACCAATAATGGTACTTTGGCCAATATACATAGTGTGAGAGTCAATCTATCACAGTCAGATGATATATCATGTAACAATAATGATACTGTGACCTATAGACATGGCGTCAGAGTCAATTTATCACAGTCATATGATTTATCATGTAACAATAATGATACTGTCACCTATAGACATGATGTCAGAGACAATCTATCACAGTCATATGATTTATCCTGTAACAATAATGATACTGTGACCTATAGACATAGTGTCAGAATCAATCTATCACAGTCCGATGATTTATCCTGTAACAATAATGATACCTTGACCAATAGAAATGGTGTCAGAGTAAATCTATCACAGTCAGATGATTTATCTTGTACCAATAATGGTACTTTGGCCAATATACATAGTGTGAGAGTCAATCTATCACAGTCAGATGATTTATCCTGTAACAATAATGATACTGTGACCTATAGACATACTGTCAGAGTCAATATATCACAGTCAGATGATTTATCCTGTAACAATAAGGATACTGTGACCTATAGACATAGTGTCAGAGTAAATCTATCACAGTCAGATGATTTATCCTGTAACAAAAATGGTACTGTGGCCTATAGACTTGGTGTCAGAGTCAATTTATCACAGTCAGATGATTTATCCCGTAATAATAATGATACTGTGACGTATAGACATGGTGTCAGAGTCAATCTATCACAGTCAGATGATTTATCCTGTAACAATAATGATACTGTGACCTATAGACATAGTGTCAGAATCAATCTATCACAGTCCGATGATTTATCCTGTAACAATAATGATACCTTCACCAATAGAAATGGTGTCAGAGTCAATCTATCACAGTCAGATGATTGATCCTGTAACAAAAATGGTACTGTGGCCTATAGACTTGGTGTCAGAGTCAATCTATCACAGTCAGATGATTTATCCCGTAATAATAATGATACTCTGACCTATAGACATGGTGTGAGAGTCAATCTATCACAGTCAGATGATTTTCCTGTAACAATAATGATACTGTGACCTATAGACATAGTGTCAGAGTCAATATATCACAGTCAGATAATTTATCCTGTAACAAAAATGGTACTGTGGCCTATAGACGTGGTGTCAGAGTCAATCTATCACAGTCAGATGATTTATCCCGTAATAATAATGATACTGTGACCTATAGACATGGTGTCAGAGTCAATCTATCACAGTCAGATGATTTATCCCGTAACAATAATGATACTGTGCCCTAAAGACATGGTGTCAGAGTCAATCTATCACAGTCCGATGATTTATCCTGTAACAATAATGATGCCTTGATCAAAAGAAATGGCGTCAGAGTAAACCTATTACAGTCAGATGATTGATCCTGTACCACCAGTGGTACTGTGACCTATAGACATACTGTCAGAGTCAATCTATCACAGTCAGATGATTTATCCTGTAACAATAATGATACTTTGACCTAAAGACATATTGTCAGAATCAATCTATCACAGTCAGATGATTTTTTCTGTAATAATAAGGATACTGTGGCCTAAAGACATAGTGTCAGAGTCAATCTATAACAGTCAGATAAATTATCCTGTAACAATAAGGATACTGTGACCTATAGACATAGTGTCAGAGTCAATCTATCACAGTCAGATGATTTATCCTGTAACAAAAATGGTACTGTGGCCTATAGACGTGGTGTCAGTGTCAATCTATCACAGTCAGATGATTTATCCTGTAACAATAATGATACTTTGAACTAAAGACATAGTGTCAGAATCAATCTATCACAGTCAGATGATTTTTCCTGTAACAATAAGGATACTGTGGCCTATAGACATAGTGTCAGAGTCAATCTATAACAGTTAAATGATTTATTCTGTAACAATAAGGATACTGTGAACTATAGACATAGTGTCAGAGTCAATCTATCACAGTCAGATGATTTATCCTGTAACAAAAATGGTACTGTGGCCTATAGACGTGGTGTCAGAGTCAATCTATCACAGTCAGATGATTTTTCCTGTAACAATTAGGATACTGTGGCCTATAGACATAGTGTCAGAGTCAATCTATCACAGTGAGATTATTTATCCCGTAACAATAATGATAATGTGACCTATAGACATAGTGTCAGAGTCAATCTATCACAGTCAGATGATTTATCCTGTAACAAAAATGGTACTGTGGCCAATAGACGTGGTGTCAGTGTCAAAATCTATCACAGTCAGATGATTTATCCTGTACCAATAATGATACTTTGAGCTAAAGACATAGTGTCAGAATCAATCTATCACAGTCCGATGATTTTTCCTGTAACAATAAGGATACTGTGGCCTATAGACATAGTGTCAGAGTCAATGGACATGATGTCAGAGTTAATCTATCACAGTCAGATGATTTATCCTATAACAATGATGATACTGTGACCAATAGAAATGGTGTCAGAGTCAATCTATCACAGTCAGATGATTTATCCCGTAATAATGATACTGTGACCTATAGACATGGTGTAAGAGTCAATCTATCACAGTCAGATGATTTATCCCGTAACAATAATGATACTGTGACGTATAGACATGGTGTCAGAGTCAATCTATCACAGTCAGATGATTTTTCCCGTAACAATAATGATACCTTGACCAAAAGAAATGGCGTCAGAGTAAATATATCACAGTCAGATGATATATCCTGTAACAATAATGATACTGTGACCTATAGACATGGCGTCAGAGTCAATCTATCACAATCATATGATTTATCCTGTAACAATAATGATACTGTCACATATAGACATGATGTCAGAGACAATCCATCACAGTCAGATGATTTATCCTGTAACAATAAGGATACTGTGACCTATAGACATAGTGTCATAGTAAATCTATCACAGTCCGATGATTTATCCTGTAACAAAAATGGTACTGTGGTCTATAGACTTGGTGTCAGAGTCAATCTATCACAGTCAGATGATTTATCCCGTAATAATAATGATACTGTGACCTATAGACATGGTGTCAGAGTCAATCTATCACAGTCAGATGATTTATCCTGTAACAATAATGATACTGTGACCTATAGACATAATGTCAGAATCAATCTATCACAGTCCGATGATTTATCCTGTAACAATAATGATACCTTGACCAATAGAAATGGTGGCAGAGTAAATCTATCACTATCTTACTACACAATAAAAGCCAATTATACCAAGCATGTTTCATAAGATAGACCATCTAACATCATCTAACATCATAGTACTATCTTACTACACAATAAAAACCAATTATACCAAGCATGTTTCAATAGATAGACCATCTAACATCATAGTACTATCTTACTACACCATAAAAACCAATTATACCAAGGATGTTGCAATAGATAGACAATCTAACAGCACAGTACTATCTTACTACACAATAAAAACCAATTATACCAAGCATGTTTCATTAGATAGACCATCTAACATCATATTACTATCTTTCTACACAATAAAAGCCAATTATACCAAGCATGTTTCATTAGATAGACCATCTAACATCATAGTACTATCTTTCTACGCAATAAAAACCAATTATACCAAGCATTTTTCATTAGATACCGCATCTAACATCATAGTACTATCTTTCTACGCAATAAAAACCAATTATACCAAGCATGTTTTATTAGATAGACCATCTAACATCATAGTACTATCTTTCTACACAATAAAAACCAATTATACCAAGCATGTTTCATTAGATAGACCATCTAACATCATAGTACTATCTTACTACACAATAAAAACCAATTATACCAAGCATGTTTCATTGGATAGACCATCTTACATCATAGTACTATCTTTCTACACAATAAAAACCAATTATACCAAGCATGTTTCATTAAATAGACCATATAACATCATAGTACTATCTTTCTACACAATAAAAACCAATTATACCAAGCATGTGTCAATAGATAGACCATCTAACATTAAAGTACTATCTTACTTCACAATAAAAACCAATTATACCAAGCATGTTTCAATAAATAGACCATCTAACATCATAGTACTATCTTACTACACAATAAAAACCAATTATACCAAGCAAGTTTCATAATATAGACCATCTAAAATCATCTAACATCATAGTACTATCTTACTACACAATAAAAACCAATTATACCAAGCATGTTTCAATAGATAGACCATCTAACATCATAGTACTATCTTACTACACCATAAAACCAATTATACCAAGCATGTTTCAATAGATAGACAATCTAACAGCACAGTACTATCTTACTACACAATAAAAACCAATTATAGCAAGCATGTTTCATTAGATAAACAATCTAACATCATAGTAATATCTTACTACACAATAAAAACCAATTATACCAAGCATGTTTCATTAGATAGACCATCTAACATCATAGTACTATCTTTCTACACAATAAAAACCAATTATACCAAGAATGTTTCATTAGATACACCATCTTACATCATAGTACTATCTTTCTACGCAATAAAAATCAATTATACCAAGCATTTTTCATTAGATACACCATCTAACAAGGGCAAGACTGGGGTGTTAGATGAAAACATTATAAATGAAGGTGTGATAGATACAATAGAACAATTATTACAAAGATATGATGTCTGTATGTCTTGTTTAGTTGATTGTGTATGACTAGGATGTCACAAATGCCTGACTAGGGTGTTACAAGGGCATGACTCGGGTGTTAGAGGAAGACATTATCAATGAAGGTGTGATAGATACAATAGAACAATTATTACAAAGATATGATGTCTGTATGTATTATAAAGTTGAATGTGTATGACTAGGATGTCACAAATGCCAGACTGGGGTGTTAGAAGGGCATGCCTGGGGTGTTAGATGAAGACATTATCAATGTAGGTGTGATAGATACAATAGAACAATTATTACAAAGATATGATGTCTGTATGTATTATATAGTTGATTGTGTATGACTAGAATGTCATAAATGCCTGACTAGGGTGTTACAAGGGCATGACATGGGTGTTAGATGTAGACCTTATAGATGAAGGTGTGATAGATACAATAGAACAATTATTACAAAGATATGATGTCTGTATGTATTATAAAGTTGATTGTGTATGACTAGGATGTCACAAATGCTAGACTAGGATGTTACAAGGGCATGACTGGGGTTTTAGATGCAGACCTTATAGATGAAGGTGTTATAGATACAATAGAACAATTATTACAAAGATATGATGTTTTTGTATGTATTATATAGTTGATTGTGTAGGACTAGGATGTCACAAATGCCTGATTAGGGTGTTACAAGGGCATGACTGGGGTGTTAGATGAAGACATTATAAATGAAGGTGTGATAGATACAATAAAACAATTATTACAATGATATAATGTCTGTATGTATTGTATAGTTGATTGTGTATGACTAGGATGTCCCAAATGCCTGACTAGGGTATTATGAGGGCATGACTGGGGTGTTAGATATAAACCTTGTATATGTAGGTGTGATAGATACAATAGAACAATATTACAAGATATGATGTCTGTATGTATTATATAGTTGAGTGTGTAGAACTAGGATGTCACAAATGCCTGATTAGGGTGTTACAAGGGCATGTCTGGGGTGTTACAACAGTGAGATGAAGACATAATAAATGAAGGTGTGATAGATACAATAGAACAATTATTATAAAGATATGATGTCTGTATGTATTGTTTAGTTGATTGTGTATGACTAGGATGTCACAAATGCCTGACTGGGGTGTTAGAAGGGCATGACTGGGGTGTTAGATGAAGAAATTATAAATGAAGGTGTGATAGCTACAATAGAACAATTATTGCAATGATATGATGTTTGTATGTATTGTATAGTTGATTGTGTATGACTAGGATGTCCCAAATGCCTGACTAGGGTGTTATGGAGCATGACTGGGGTGTTAGATGTAAACCTTGTATATGTAGGTGTGATAGATACAATAGAAAAATTATTACAAGATATGATGTCTGTATGTATTATATAGTTGAGTGTGTAGGACTAGGATGTCACAAATGCCTGATTAGGGTGTTACAAGGGCATGACTGGGGTGTTAGAACAGTGAGATGAAGACATAATAAATGAAGGTGTGATAGATACAATAGAACAATTATTACAAAGATATGATGTCTGTATGTATTATATAGTGGATTGTGTATGACTAGGATGTCACAACTGCCAGACTAGGGTGTTACAAGGGCAAGACTGGGGTGTTAGATGAAGACATTATAAATGAAGGTGTGATAGATACAATAGAACAATTATTACAAAGATATGATGTCTGTATGTCTTGTTTAGTTGATTGTGTATGACTAGGATGTCACAAATGCCTGACTAGGGTGTTACAAGGGCATGACTCGGGTGTTAGAGGAAGACATTATCAATGAAGGTGTGATAGATACAATAGAACAATTATTACAAAGATATGATGTCTGTATGTATTATAAAGTTGAATGTGTATGACTAGGATGTCACAAATGCCAGACTGGGGTGTTAGAAGGGCATGCCTGGGGTGTTAGATGAAGACATTATAAATGTAGGTGTGATAGATACAATAGAACAATTATTACAAAGATATGATGTCTCTATGTATTATATAGTTGATTGTGTATGACTAGAATGTCATAAATGCCTGACTAGGGTGTTACAAGGGCATGACATGGGTGTTAGATGTAGACCTTATAGATGAAGGTGTGATAGATACAATAGAACAATTATTACAAAGATATGATGTCTGTATGTATTATAAAGTTGATTGTGTATGACTAGGATGTCACAAATGCTAGACTAGGATGTTACAAGGGCATGACTGGGGTTTTAGATGAAGACATTATAAATGAAGGTGTGATAGATACAATAGAACAATTTTTACAAAGATATGATGCTTTTGTATGTATTATATAGTTGATGGTGTATGACTGGGATGTCACAAATGCCAGACTAGGGTGTTACAAAGGCAAGACTGGGGTGTTAGATGAAGACATTATAAATGAAGGTGTGATAGATACAATAGAACAATTATTACAAAGATATGATGTCTGTATGTATTGTTTAGTTGATTGTGTATGACTAGGATGTCACAAATGCCTGACTAGGGTGTTACAAGGGCATGGCTGGGGTTTTAGATGAAGACATTATAAATGAAGGTGTGATAGATACAATAGAACAATATTACAAGATATGATGTCTGTATGTATTATATAGTTGAGTGTGTAGAACTAGGATGTCACAAATGCCTGATAAGGGTGTTACAAGGGCTTGTCTGGGGTGTTACAACAGTGAGATGAAGACATAATCAATGAAGGTGTGATAGATACAATAGAACAATTATTACAAAGATATGATGTCTGTATGTATTTTAAGTTGAATGTGTATGACTAGGATGTCACAACTGCCAGACTGGGGTGTTAGAAGGGCATGACTGGGGTGTTAGATGAAGACATTATAAATGAAGGTGTGATAGATACAATAGAACAATTATTGCAATGATATGATGTTTGTTTGTATTGTATAGTTGATTGTGTATGACTAGGATGTCCCAAATGCCTGACTAGGGGGCTATGATGGCATGACGTGGGTGTTAGATGTAGACCTTTTATATGTAGGTGTGATAGATACAATAGAACAATTATTACAAGATATGATGTCTGTATGTATTATATAGTTGAGTGTGTAGGACTAGGATGTCACAAATGCCTGATTAGGGTGTCACAAGGGCGTGACTGGGGTGTTAGAACAGTGAGATGAAGACATAATAAATGAAGGTGTGATAGATACAATAGAACAATTATTACAAAGATATGATGTCTGTATGTATTATATAGTTGATTGTGTATGACTAGGATGTCACAACTGCCAGACTAGGGTGTTACAAGAGCAAGACTGGGGTGTTAGATGAAGACATTATAAATGAAGGTGTGATAGATACAATAGAACAATTATTACAAAGATATGATGTCTGTATGTATTGTTTAGTTGATTGTGTATGACTAGGATGTCACAAATGCCTGACTAGGGTGTTACAAGGGCATGACTGGGGTGTTAGATGAAGACATTATAAATAAAGCTGTAATAGATACAATAAAACAATTATTACAAAGATATGATGTCTGTATGTATTTTAAGTTGAATGTGTATGACTAGGATGTCACATATGCCAGACTGGGGTGTTAGAAGGGCATGACTGGGATGTTAGATGAAGACATTATAAATGAAGGTGTGATAGATACAATAGAACAATTATTGCAATGATATGATGTTTGTATGTATTGTATAGTTGATTGATTATGACTAGGATGTCCCAAATGCCTGACTAGGGTGTTATGGAGCATGACTGGGGTGTTAGATGTAAACCTTGTATATGTAGGTGTGATAGATACAATAGAAAAATTATTACAAGATATGATGTCTGTATGTATTATATAGTTGAGTGTGTAGGACTAGGATGTCACAAATGCCTGATTAGGTTGTTACAAGGGCATGACTGGGGTGTTAGAACAGTGAGATGAAGACATAATAAATGAAGGTGTGATAGATACAATAGAACAATTATTACAAAGATATGATGTCTGTATGTATTATATAGTTGATTGTGTATGACTAGGATGTCACAACTGCCAGACTAGGGTGTTACAAGGGCAAGACTGGGGTGTTAGATGAAGACATTATAAATGAAGGTGTGATAGATACAATAGAACAATTATTACAAAGATATGATGTCTGTATGTCTTGTTTAGTTGATTGTGTATGACTAGGATGTCACAAATGCCTGACTAGGGTGGTACAAGGGCATGACTCGGGTGTTAGAGGAAGACATTATCAATGAAGGTGTGATCGATACAATAGAACAATTATTACAAAGATATGATGTCTGTATGTATTATAAAGTTGATTGTGTATGACTAGGATGTCACAAATGCTAGACTAGGATGTTACAAGGGCATGACTGGGGTTTTAGATGAAGACATTATAAATGAAGGTGTGATAGATACAATAGAACAATTTTTACAAAGATATGATGTTTTTGTATGTATTATATAGTTGATGGTGTATGACTGGGATGTCACAAATGCCAGACTAGGGTGTTACAAAGGCAAGACTGGGGTGTTAGATGAAGACATTATAAATGAAGGTGTGATAGATACAATAGAACAATTATTACAAAGATATGATGTCTGTATGTATTGTTTAGTTGATTGTGTATGACTAGGATGTCACAAATGCCTGACTAGGGTGTTACAAGGGCATGACTGGGGTTTTAGATGAAGACATTATAAATGAAGGTGTGATAGATACAATAGAACAATATTACAAGATATGATGTCTGTATGTATTATATAGTTGAGTGTGTAGAACTAGGATGTCACAAATGCCTGATTAGGGTGTTACAAGGGCATGTCTGGGGTGTTACAACAGTGAGATGAAGACATAATCAATGAAGGTGTGATAGATACAATAGAACAATTATTACAAAGATATGATGTCTGTATGTATTTTAAGTTGAATGTGTATGACTAGGATGTCACAACTGCCAGACTGGGGTGTTAGAAGGGCATGACTGGGGTGTTAGATGAAGACATTATAAATGAAGGTGTGATAGATACAATAGAACAATTATTGCAATGATATGATGTTTGTTTGTATTGTATAGTTGATTGTGTATGACTAGGATGTCCCAAATGCCTGACTAGGGGGCTATGATGGCATGACGTGGGTGTTAGATGTAGACCTTTTATATGTAGGTGTGATAGATACAATAGAACAATTATTACAAGATGTGATGTCTGTATGTATCATATAGTTGAGTGTGTAGGACTAGGATGTCACAAATGCCTGATTAGGGTGTCACAAGGGCGTGACTGGGGTGTTAGAACAGTGAGATGAAGACATAATAAATGAAGGTGTGATAGATACAATAGAACAATTATTACAAAGATATGATGTCTGTATGTATTATATAGTTGATTGTGTATGACTAGGATGTCACAACTGCCAGACTAGGGTGTTACAAGAGCAAGACTGGGGTGTTAGATGAAGACATTATAAATGAAGGTGTGATAGATACAATAGAACAATTATTACAAAGATATGATGTCTGTATGTATTGTTTAGTTGATTGTGTATGACTAGGATGTCACAAATGCCTGACTAGGGTGTTACAAGGGCATGACTGGGGTGTTAGATGCAGACATTATAATGAAGGTGTGATAGATACAATGAAACAATTATTACAAAGATATGATGTCTGTATGTATTTTAAGTTGAATGTGTATGACTGGGATGTCACATATGCCAGACTGGGGTGTTAGAAGGGCATGACTGGGATGTTAGATGAAGACATTATAAATGAAGGTGTGATAGATACAATAGAACAATTATTGCAATGATATGATGTTTGTATGTATTGTATAGTTGATTGTGTATGACTAGGATGTCCCAAATGCCTGACTAGGGTGTTATGGAGCATGACTGGGGTGTTAGATGTAAACCTTGTATATGTAGGTGTGATAGATACAATAGAAAAAATATTACAAGATATGATGTCTGTATATATTATATAGTTGAGTGTGTAGGACTAGGATGTCACAAATGCCTGATTAGGGTGTTACAAGGGCATGACTGGGGTGTTAGAACAGTGAGATGAAGACATAATAAATGAAGGTGTGATAGATACAATAGAACAATTATTATAAAGATATGATGTCTGTATGTATTATATAGTTGATTGTGTATGACTAGGATGTCACAACTGCCAGACTAGGGTGTTACAAGGGCAAGACTGGGGTGTTAGATGAAGACATTATAAATGAAGGTGTGATAGATACAATAGAACAATTATTACAAAGATATGATGTCTGTATGTCTTGTTTAGTTGATTGTGTATGACTAGGATGTCACAAATGCCTGACTAGGGTGTTACAAGGGCATGACTGGGGTTTTAGATGAAGACATTATAAATGAAGGTGTGATAGATACAATAGAACAATATTACAAGATATGATGTCTGTATGTATTATATACTGTAAATTCAGAAATTATTGCGTGCATTTATTATTGCGAATTTGTCATTTTAAACTTAGATGCGATTTTAATTTTTGCGGTTTTGAGAAAAGTCATGCTTAATTCAGTTAAAATATTACAAAATGCGAGTTTTAATTATTGCGTTTACAACTCTGTCGCATTATTCGCAATAATAAAAACCTCGCAATAATTTCTGAATTTACAGTAGTTGAGTGTGTAGAACTAGGATGTCACAAATGCCTGATTAGGGTGTTACAAGGGCATGTCTGGGGTGTTACAACAGTGAGATGAAGACATAATCAATGAAGGTGTGATAGATACAATAGAACAATTATTACAAAGATATGATGTCTGTATGTATTTTAAGTTGAATGTGTATGACTAGGATGTCACAACTGCCAGACTGGGGTGTTAGAAGGGCATGACTGGGGTGTTAGATGAAGACATTATTAATGAAGGTGTGATAGATACAATAGAACAATTATTGCAATGATATGATGTTTGTTTGTATTGTATAGTTGATTGTGTATGACTAGGATGTCCCAAATGCCTGACTAGGGGGCTATGATGGCATGACGTGGGTGTTAGATGTAGACCTTTTATATGTAGGTGTGATAGATACAATAGAACAATTATTACAAGATGTGATGTCTGTATGTATTATATAGTTGAGTGTGTAGGACTAGGATGTCACAAATGCCTGATTAGGGTGTCACAAGGGCGTGACTGGGGTGTTAGAACAGTGAGATGAAGACATAATAAATGAAGGTGTGATAGATACAATAGAACAATTATTACAAAGATATGATGTCTGTATGTATTATATAGTTGATTGTGTATGACTAGGATGTCACAACTGCCAGACTAGGGTGTTACAAGAGCAAGACTGGGGTGTTAGATGAAGACATTATAAATGAAGGTGTAATAGATACAATAGAACAATTATTACAAAGATATGATGTCTGTATGTATTGTTTAGTTGATTGTGTATGACTAGGATGTCACAAATGCCTGACTAGGGTGTTACAAGGGCATGACTGGGGTGTTAGATGAAGACATTATAAATGAAGGTGTGATAGATACAATAAAACAATTATTACAAAGATATGATGTCTGTATGTATTTTAAGTTGAATGTGTATGACTGGGATGTCACATATGCCAGACTGGGGTGTTAGAAGGGCATGACTGGGATGTTAGATGAAGACATTATAAATGAAGGTGTGATAGATACAATAGAACAATTATTGCAATGATATGATGTTTGTATGTATTGTATAGTTGATTGTGTATGACTAGGATGTCCCAAATGCCTGACTAGGGTGTTATGGAGCATGACTGGGGTGTTAGATGTAAACCTTGTATATGTAGGTGTGATAGATACAATAGAAAAAT